>NW_010176882.1:2286-12961 GCF_000695765.1 Mesitornis unicolor | reverse complement strand
AAAGAGTGTATCAGAAAAAGGCAATAAGATAAATTATAAAATTTTGCAGAAAGAGGGATCAAGGAAAGTTGGCTGAGGAAACATTTTCCTCTCTGGATGAGTATTTCAGCCTGACTTAACCTGCAGGGAGCACAATGGTTTTTGGTGTCCTCTTCACAACAGTCCGGTATTGCTGAATATGGCTGTTCAAGATCAGGACTGGACACGCCACATGAATTTCTTCTCCTCAGGTTGTGGTTGTTAAAAAAACCAGAGTTGATTCGTTTCAAAGACCTTAGTGACACTCAGTGATTCTCTCAGCATTTCTTCCATGAAGAGAGTATTGCAAAGGCTTCTCTGCCTGCCTGTTTTTGCTGTCTGATTTGTATTTGTGATATCTCAGCCTCACCTGCAGCTCTGTTTCCCTGAATGATCCCATAAATGAACATGATTTGAGTGTTTCGTGAGCCCTATGTTGTTGGAAGGAATGAGTCTTTTTATCTCCCAAGAGCCTAACAGGTCCCATTACAACCTAGTGATCCAGATGGAAGTGAGACGGGTGGGACAGACAGGTGGGTCTGAAGATAAAGGACAAGCAGCCACACCACAGTCATCACAACCACTGGAGCCTAACTAGGGCTCTGGGGCTGTCTCTGCAGGAAAGCTGGCTCTGAATGGACTGTGGAGAGAAAATAACACTCTCAGGCCCTCTTGGCAGTCCCATTAGTGTTGTCAAGAGACTGGCAGAGCAAGGTGAGGGTTTGAACTGTCATCGTCTACCTTGCAATCATTCTGCAAGGAGAGTATCATAATCTGTCCATCAGGGAGTGAAATTCTCCCTCCAAGAAAAGAGTGGAGAAAGGTCTCAATGAGGGTTGCTAACATATAAATGCAGACACCCTGTTTTCTTAGCGTGCTGCTTTCCCATCCCAAGTTCTGTTTATTTTAAACTCTTGGGTCCCCTGTTTGCAAGAAGGAATGATGTACTTGTTTCCTGCTATGGTCTTTGGATGGAGTCACTGAAGAAGACGGGATGGGACGTGTTGGTAGTTGGACCCAATCCTTTTTGCTCAGACCTTTCATAGACCAGCGGTTACACTAGAGTTACATGCTAACAGGAGAGTGATTATGTACAGAAACTGCTGTCAGACATCACCACCTTAATCATTACCTTCTAATCCAACCTACCTGGGCAAGCCCAGGAGCCCAAGCATGTTCCCACTTTGTAAACCAAAGGAGCCAGCAGGTTAATAGAGGGCTAACAACCAGCTCCCACTCTGTGTAATGAGCTGACAGCTGGGAAGACTGAGGGCTGTGGGGGGTGGAGGACAGAGCAACAGCCTGGCACGTGCTCCGTGGCAGCATGCTGCAGGCAAAGCAGTCTCAACTTGGGGAATTTTTGCTTAATTTAATTTCTTGTCAATTAACACCAACTTCTGATGCCTAATTTGGGTATCAAGTAAAAAAAAAGCGAAGACAATTAAAAAACACTTAAGAAAACACATTGCTTTCTATTCCTTGGGGCTCAGCTAAAGACAAACACTTTCCTCTTCTCCCTCCCCCTGCCCTGCCTAAGTCTGTCTGGATGAGGGTTGATGCTGTTCTTGCCTTATTACTGGTTTTCCTCCACTCAGACATTGGACACAGCCCCTTGGGGATGTCCCTGCCCTGGTGTGGGTCACCCACAGGCCCCAGGCCTGGCATCGCTCAAACACTGTGATTTACACCTGACACAGAGCAGAGAGCGGTGACTGAGCCCTGCAAAGCCTTGATGGGAGGTTTCAGCATCCCCCACCACAGCTCTGAAACAGGGGTTACGATATTAATACTCATCCTTCTGTCATTTCATTAAAACGACAATGGACTGATTGCATTAAGCGCCCTGTCAGCTACTTATTAAACGCCTGATTGAAGACTGTCATCGATGCCTCTTCTCTTTTAATTAAGACAGGCACTTTTGAAGGCAGACGGCAGGCACGGCTCTGGGCCCTGTCCCTGGGTGCTGTCTGGGGGACCCCGAGGAGGACCCTTCCTCTGCCCCCTCTCTCCCCTCTGATTCTGACATTGGAGACACTGTTAATTAAAAACTCTTTCAAGGATTCATCTGCTGACGCTCCTTTCTTAATTAGCACACCCTATTAGCAGTAAAACTGTGTAACGCAAACAAGATTTTACATATCTTCCCATTTTCTTCTCTTACATTTGCTGGAGCGATAACAGAAGATGGATGATCCGTGGGTGTTTCAACTGATTAGGAGCCAATTTTTTGTTTTCTCTGTCCCTTTCTGCTCGAGTGTTTTGAATGTTGAATGTCTGGATGAGGGAGATTTCATCTGAGTGAGTGACCCTGAAAAGCAAAGCATATGGATGCAGAGGGCTCATGAAGTGGTTTGGATGGCAGTTAGCACACACCGAGCGTGTTAACATGGTGAAGATCAGCTCCCAGAGGAGCCCCAAAAGACCAAAACAGCAATAGCAAAGGATAAATACATTCAGTCAGAAAAATGCTTTTGTTGGTGCTGAAATACACCATCTCGAGCCTTTCTGCATGCTTTGCTTACAGTGGTCTGCATTGACCCTTCTGGGAAACACCACGTTCAGGTGTTTCAGCAGGGACAGGAGAGACAAGTGTTGAGTGGTGCCCGGCTTTGGAAGGAGTGAGCAGGGGGAGATGCAGCTGAGCATCCTTCTCTGCTCACTCTTTCACTGCAAAGAGGTCCCCTCTGAAGCAAAACCCACCAATTGCTTCAGAAACCTGCACCTTGGCTGGTGGTACCAGGGATATTAACTACAGAACCTGTGGGCTGAAATGATGGAGTGTGCTAATTTCCAGGTTCTTCAGAGGAACACAAAGCCCAGATATTATATTCAAGTATAGAGCCTCCAAAAGCCCTATTAACAGGCTTCTCTTCATTATTCCTTTGATTTGCATAGTGCTGTCTTAATGCAGACTAAATGTAATTATTTCTCATTGCTGTTTTGCCTGTATTAGTAAAAGCTAATGCCACAGGGCCTTGTTCAAAAACTGCCTGTATAAATATTGTTAAAAATAAATGCATAACATTAATTCTCCATCGTTCATGTCACTGTTTATTTAATGCTCTAAAAAGCTAATTACCACTAATTTTATTCTACATCTTCTTCAGGTCTTACAGTCTTGGCACTATAAGATAAAAGAATTAATTGTTAATTAGCATACCTTTTTTTGGAGAACACTTTTTTCTTTATCGAAGACTACAAGAGGAGAAAGAGAGGGGGAAGGGGAAGAAATGAAGCTCTCAATATTTCTGCCAGCCATTGTGCCAAAATGGGCTTTTTCTTAAACACCAACACAAAACTTTTATCTGGCCCTGGGGAAGAGGAGTACAAGCTATGGTGTGTGAAGCCAATAAAAAGCATCACTATTATTATTAGTTTTCCTTGCAGTGGATGTCTGAACACATTGTACCCGACTGTGTCTGCCGCCTGATGGATTTGTAAAATGGAAAATGATGCTGCTGGAATTTTAGACAACCAGCACCAAAAGCCAGGGTGCCCTTCGCTGTGAAATGACCTGGGAGACAGCCTGAACATTAACTCTGACCGTCAGCGTGGCAGTATTGCGTCTGAAGGAGCATTGGTGGGGGATGCCCATTCCTAGGCATCCTAATGCCCAGGGGAAGCCAGAGAGACCTCCAAGCCAGGCAACCGGGCATGAGATGTTTCACATCAACACCTCAAAAAGTCTAAATGCAATCAAAACCATCATATGGGATTAGATTTATGCCACTTGCCTGAAGGCCTGTGCTTGTGGCCTCACTTTACTCTGATCCCCTCAGCCATCGCTGTGTCTCTCAGACAAGGTGGGTAGATCCTATACAGAAGACATTCATGCAAGAAGGCAGACGGAGAACTGCCAATACGACTCCTGCATCCTTTATTCTGGGGCGGGAGGGTGTCACAAATTCCTCCAGAGCTTGGTGAGCACAGACTACAGCACCCTTTGGGCTCACCACTACACATGCTGCCTTTCTTCCATGCATAGGACAGGTTCCTGTATTGAAAGACCATAGGGGAAAGGAGGCTTTCTACCTCTTTTGGGGCCTTCCTGGTCCAGACCAGATGGGATTTCAAGGAAGGGATAAATTAGGGATGCAGACTCCTGTGGGAAAGCAGGGGTCCTATTCCTGCTCTGATTTCAGGGTTCCACTCACCGGCCTCCATTTCTTTGCCTTAATGCAGTTCCCTGTCTCACTCACATGTGTTTCAGGCAGAGATGTTTACCATGAGCTTGACCCTGACAGCAGCAGCTTTGCAGGTCACAGGAAAGGACACTTCATCAACTTGGTCTTGCTGAAGCCAGGACCCTGTCGAACATCACAATCCTGATAGACTAAATATGCTCCTGTCTCCAGCCTAAGCCTCGGAGCAGCCAATAGGGCCAACACTGAGCTGGGTTTAGACCTAATGGCAGTTTCCTTGCCCTCGTGGTCAAATTTCCAGCCACCCTCGACACAAATTCTCTCATACCTTCCCAGGGCAATAGGTCACCATGCCATTAATCTCCACTGCAACAAGCCTCACCGTTCGGTGTCGCGATGGGAGCGCGCTGCTTATGCTAGAGCAGACTCGCTGGCTTTGTGATGTATTTATAGTTGTGTTGCTTTTCTCTCCAGCTAATTGGAAATGTCAGGGAACTTTTAATTTGTAACAATGAAGTGAAACTCTTCCGCCTCCGTATTTACATAAATTAGGGGGAGTTTGCACACATACATTTCCTGGAAGAAAAGACCAAAAAGAAACAAATTCAGGATGAGTTTCCTACTTGAAATATTCATGAAGCCAAGCATAAAAATGTAGTAACTGGCTAGACAGACTTGTCAAAAAAAGAAAATTAAGGATGGAGCCATGGGGACAGTTTAAAAGCACGTCCTGGTAGGCTCCTCGCCCTTCCTGCTCATTTGGTGAGGGGCTCTGCCTGCTCTGAAGGGGACAGACCCTTGCACCGTGTCCGTGCTGCCCTGTTAGCACATCCGACCTGCTGGGCTGTAGCTGCTCTCTCCTTCAGGCCATTTCTGAAGGGAGTTGGTGGGATGCTATTTTTATACTAAAAATATTGGGGTTTTTATCATTTTCCACTGCTTTGCAGAGGGTCGTGCTGCCTTAATGAGTTGCCTTTGTAAGGAGTTAAAATCCCAGTGCCTCAGTCCTGGGCAGGGCTGAAGGAGACACAGCATTTTGGGGTGGAAAATGAACATTTATTCAGCAGCAGCAACCAGTCGATTCTGTACCTTCTCAGCAGGAAGGGAAAACCTGAAAAATTCAGTGCTTATGGCTACGCCTAGCTTCATCTAAGCATCTGTCCACATCCATGACCTATTACCAACTCCCAGTAAATATTTAAATCTCAGATAGCTTAGCATTTTTTGGCTATTTTTATTGTACCTGCACTCAGAGCACAGCAAGGGTCAGTGATTCAGCTGCTAGCATAATTCATACACAGTATTCTCCAGCATTATCCTATGAATCTACTATTAACCTGCATTATTCCATTAATTCAATATTTATCTCTGGTGCTGTTAATGGAGTATTTGATTTAACAGTACATGAATATTGCATCCTGCAGCAGTAAGAAAAAAGGTGAAATTAGAATTTAAAACCAGGACAGGATAATTGCTAATCTAATATACTTGCGAAATTGTTGAACACAAATTCTGCTAGGCTTACCCCAACCATGGGGCTGACATTTCAATCCAGTTAGCACAGATGGAGCATTTTGTAATTTGTACGAAGGGACATATTCCACGAAGGATGCTGGAACCCTGATAAGTTCACATCTGTTAGACGTTGCATATGGTTTGCTGCAGCTATGCAAAAATTTCAATCCAAGGGCAAAAATATGTCTTGGAGGAGCAATAACAGCTTGATTTAGTCTTGACACTTTGTCATTTTCAGTTGTGATGGCACGAGGACACAGCCTGTAGGAGAGGTCTGGACCCCACATGAACTACCCATATGGAGGAACTGGGCTTGGAGAACTGTGAGCTGATTCCCTATTCATATGTTATTGTGTCTTCAAAATTGCTCAGAAATTCGTGCTTGCAGACCTTGTAAGCTCCCAGACAGACTGAAATCAAGATGGTAACATAGGCTTTGAGACAAGTCTCATCTCTTGTATAGCTCTATTTTGGGCCAAACGATGGACACCTGACAGATGCTTGACTAGCATCTTCCAGATAATTGCCAAGTTTTTCATTTGAAACTGCCAAAGATGGAGAGTCTTCCCCGGTTGGCTTTAGTGGCTGATCATTCACACTGCTAATGTGCTATGGCATCTTTCTAATCTCTCTTCCTGTAGTTTCCAAATATTGTTTTTTGTTGTTCTTTCCTACAGAGCACTTTGAAAGATCAACACACCTCTAAGTTTCTACACTTAAGATTTTAGCATTGATTTGAAATGTTTGCAGGGAAAAAAATCCACGACGACAACAAATTAAAACAAAACAACAACAACAACAACACAACCAAAAAACCCACCCCAAACCCAACCCAAATAGCTGGAAAACAAACCAGAAAGTGAAAGCTGGCCAAAGTTTCCTGCCAGTGCAGCCACCCTGAATGGCCTGGATCCAACACCAGCACAGCAGCTCTGTGCTGCCATCTGGGCCACCGCACGCTTGCTGAGCCTATTCCACCTGGTAAACCTTCTTCTTCCTGAAATTTCCCCATCCTGCACTTATACACAAGGACTTTGCACAGAAGTTGGCAGCCTGTCCCCCACTTCTTCCTCCACTCCTAAAGCCCAGCTCATGGGAGTGTCTGAACATCTCTGTTTCCTTTCATTTGAAATACTCTTGCAAATTCCTGACCAGGGCTTTAAACAAAGAAGGCACTGTCTGCAGACAGTCCCTTCTGAGTTTTATCTTGATTCCACTGCATATTGGGAGATGGGATTTGAAGCTTTTACCATGGCTTTGTGGTTACCCAGGCAGTACCGATCGATAACGCTTGTTGATACACACCTCATTATCCTGTCTCTCACTCAAGAAGCTTCTGTTTACCCAGGTCATCAGAGAATACCTTTAAGTAGGTCAATTTGGGGGAGGAGGGGGCACCTATCCACCCTCCCTATTTAGTATTCAAAATTTGCACTGAATTTCCCATCTATCACGGGGTGGTGAGTGTTAATTACACGGGTGATGAGAAGCCAAGGGAGGGTGAAGACAGCATCAATCTTGCCCTTCTGGTACTTGCCAGAATATTCATGCAGAGTTTTTTTTCTTGTTCCTGGATCTGCTCAAGCGTGTAATGACGAGAGCTGTATTTCTGTGGAAGTTCAGACTTCTCAAACCATGAGAGCCTCCTGCTCTGACGTGAGGTTTCCAGAACTGCACTCCCGCAGCCTGGGGTTAGAAAAAGACTGTCTTGCTCTTGCAGAATACAGAGATCATTTGCAAGTCGTCGTTGCTTCTCCAAGTCTCCTTTCAGCATCTGAAGATGTCAGCAAGTAAAGCTTTTATGGGGAGTGTAACAGACCAATGCTGAAAAGAGATAGCTGCTATCTTGTAAGTGCAGGCAGTGATGAAAGGAAACCAGGGTCAAGGATCAGAGACTTTGTATAGGGCAGATGGATCAGACACGTAGTGCATCAAATTGATGAGATAGCTCTCACCTAGATAGGTACAATATCAAGAGCCTTGCTGGGAGAGCAGTACAAAGGGAGATTTTTTCAGATTCACTTGCTGCAGTGTGGTCAGCCGTGTCAATACGCTGCAATTACTACCACACATAAAGGACCAAACTCCTCCTCGCCTTCACTGCAAAGTCTGATCCAAGGAGATACTTGGACAAAACGCTGAATAATGGCTGTCTCACTGATGCTGCGTGATTACAACTGAGTCTGGGCTTCAGTACTGGACCGAGTCCAAAATAGCGCCTTAGTCAATGTCTGCAAGGGCCTGCCAATTTGTTGCAATAATGAAGTGCTGCTCAGCTGGTTCAGTGTCTTCCATGACCATGTCATGGCTCCCCATGGGCTGCTTGGACTTTCTGGATGCTTGGACCCCCCTGGCTGTGAGCAGTCCATCTGCTCATTTCAGTAATGCCTGGGCCTTTCAGCTGAGGTTCCTAGCTAGGTCAGGGCTGATTTCCCTCATACAGGGAGCATTAAACCTGACACATTAGATTTTTTGAAATACCAAAAGTTCCCCACAAAGACACATAATCTTTCTCTGTGCAGTTCTAAAAAATATTAGATCTAAGAACTGCTGAATGAGGTTCAGGCTTGTCTCAGACTCAGGTTGGCATCATACTGCAGTGTTTTGTCTCAACAGCTTCTTGATTAAATACATCTCCAGTCCACGCTCTACCCACAATCCAGTGTGAGTCTGCAAGCAGTGGAAACACCTTAACTCTGAAAAGCTGGGAGTTTCTCACTCCCCTTTGATCTCACTGAAGTATCAGCATCAAAGTAGAACTAAAAAAAATACAGGATAAAAGAGCAGGGCTGCTGAATATGAGGTGATCAGCTGCTTTAATGATGAAGGCCCTATGGCCATGGATGGACCCAATTTGGTTCCATTTAACATTTACTGCAATACATTTCTGTCCTGAATCATTGTATTATTTAGATTGAGAGGAAGGAACCACTGGACGTCTCTGGCCTAACCTTTGGCTCTGAGTAGGCCAAACTGCAAGGTTAGATGCAACTTTATGGTTTTAAGGAATCTCCCTTGATATCTGCCATCATGTCTGTGTTTCCAGGAAGAAGGATAAACACAGTTGTTTCCAGGCAGTCTTCCCATAGTGTCTACGCAATGGGTGCAATTTCAGGGAATGCAAGAATTACATCAAATGGCAATTAGATATTTCCCTTTCTGAATCCAAGCTGTCATATTTTGGAGTTATTACAAAAGATACACCTCCAGATGTTATTTGGCAACTGTGTGCCATGGAATTCTTTTCATTAACACCAGAAAAGGTAGAAACCCACCCCACAGGCTCAAGAAAACCATGATGATACCTTGAGTTTCACTGTCAGACAGAAGTGACATTATAGCCTGGTGATCTTCAAGCACTTTTCCATAATTCCCTCTTGTTTACCTCCACTGCTTGCCTGTATGTCCTGAATACCTGTTTGAGTGAAGGGTGTCAGTTGTTGCAGGTCCAATTTAGGGCTCCATTCCTATGTGGGGAAGAGTTTTGCCTCAGGATATGTGAGAAAGTGATTAATTTAAATCACATGTAGAGACAATAAAGCATTTGTCTAACAGCAAACGAATCACCATCCTTTGGTAGGGCACCCTTCTGCCAGGGCTGAGGCATGAATCCACGCACATCCAAGGAGCTGCTTTCACGTGAGGGTCCTCACGGTCCCCCATTGCAGCCAGTTCCCCTCCACTCCAAGCGTATTTTCGCCTCTTGAGCCTTGTCTAAGCTGGGAATCAAGCAGGTTTTCCAAAACTGTCAGATACCACTGTTGTTCCTAAAAACCCTCTTTTTTTTTGCTTTTTGGTCTGCTCTGGAGACCTGCAGTTGTGCTGATGCTGGCAAAGTTTGTCCGAAACTACAGCTTTTTTTTTTTTTCCCAAACAAAAAATAGAGTAAGAAGCTTGAGTTTTAGTCAGAATGCATTTTCAATTAAACCTTCCCTGCCAGCTCCAGTAATTACCTTTAAGGGGTTTGTGTGTTTGACTACCTAAAGGGAAACCTGCACCAGTTCACATTAATGCCCTTTCTCTCTCTTCTTTTTAGCTTTTTTTGCTTTTATCACTCACCAGAAAATCGCTAATGATGTCAAATTCAGGGTTAAGATGATTTTTTATGACTTTTATTATTGTAGCATTCTTCTGATCCAGAAGACTGAGTTGAGATAACCAGGACCTGCACTTGGCCCTTCACCCCTTAGCACACATAAGAGTGGTAATTCCACTTAGACACGATGTTCCCATGGAAGACAAATCCTGGCCTTTTGCCATCTCCTCTTCCTGTCCTAAGAAGAAACCACTGAAATAAATTAATGATTAAATTGTTACTTAAGGTGTCAGCCAGGAAGAGAGGCAAAACCTCATGGTGCAGCCACTACGAGCTGGCAGACCGTGCTTGGCCATTGCAACCCTCCTGGTGGTCCCTGGGGAGAAACAAGCCCTTACACACGCAATTCCTCCTTCCACTCTGATGGATTAGTTGCTCTCTGCAAATGCTTGCTTTCTATCTGTTATTGGTATAGTTTAAGTAAATCAAACAAGGTGCCTGACTTTTAAAAGAGCATAGTTAGGTACGATGAACCCCAGCCCCACGTAGCAGAAAGGTGAGAATAACTGAGTGTTTGGTGCTTTGGTCAGCGCCGAAGAAACCCTCACTCATCTTAAGCACATCCAAAATTTCAGTTTTGCTGCTTAGCTTCTAGGTGGAATGAGAAAAACATTGGGAACAACCTGGTAGATCAGAGAGTTCATGGGATTTAAACTGAAATGAAACAGTTCAGGCTGGAGGTTTCTGTATCCCTCTAAACCTTTTGAAAAGTTAAATTTAGGTCACTATCAAAGTAAAACATCATTTCAGCATGCCAAGGCAAAGTACTCATTTTGCCAGTGTAGAAACTGACTTTTAAAAATTTTATGTATTATTTTCTCTTTTTTTCTCTCTCTCTGCTTTTTGCTTGAAAACATTTGTCAAAGTTAGTTCAGATTCATAAATAATTATTTTTAACTTGGTC
>NW_010176882.1:0-2255 GCF_000695765.1 Mesitornis unicolor | reverse complement strand
GGAAAGAGCATTTCCCCATCTACAGCTGCCAACCTGTTCAGAGCACAGACTTCTGTGCTTTGAAACAAGAGCAGCAGAGATAAAGGATGAATTAAAATGGGCTTTGTGCTCAGTTTTCCCTCTGCAGGGGTTTCTGGCTCCAGGCAAAGCCTGAAGTGAAAGGTGATGATTGGATCATGGCAGAGGATTCCTACTTACCTATTTATTTACCCACCTGTTATAAAAAAGCAGTACGTGGTGATTTCCCCGCTGGCATGGTGATAAATGCAATAGAGCATCGCCCATTTTCTCTTAGAAATTAATTCTGATATATGAATGTGCCAATGTTTGTAATTAGCACAGTAATGTAGGCTCTGCTCTTCATGGCTAATTTTTCATCTCTATTATTATTTACTTGTTGGTGACAGTGACTGTTTTCCACCTCATAAAATGGCAAGACTCACTTGTCAACGCCGTTTAATGCATTAAAGGTGTTTCACGTTAAAAAGAACCACAACAAGGTAAAAGAGAGAGAGTTTGAGTGGGGTAATCAAACAAAGAAGTCTTTCCTAGATCAGATTTTCTGTCAGTATGGCCCCAAACAAACCCACAGGAGCCTTGAAGACATGATAAATACATCTGTCATGCCCAGGTACCAGGAACATCCTTCTCCTTTAAGCATCGGCATTTCAGAACATTTTCAGTTGTCATTTTTGCATCAAAATGAATGGCTGCATTTTCCAGGGGCTCAATGGAGATCTGATGGCTCCTATACAGAAACAGCTCTCAAAACTTGACACCGGCAAACCCTGTCCAGATATGCAGCCCTATCAGGATGGAACATTATGCACAATTGCACTGATATCATCAGCATTTTGTCTTACAGGAAAACCCTGAAAATACTGACATATCCCCTTTAAGGCTGCTTTTATCTTAATAGAACATTTTCATTCTGCAGTTTGAAATTACTTTTCACTTTGTAGTTATATTTTGATCTCAAAATTGACCCTAAAATTAAGTATCTTCACTCACGAATCTTTGCTTTCACGATGAAAAGTCCTGACTCAGAACTTTGCCAGAAAACAAGTTCTTTTCATTCAGGCCAGGCTAACATTTTACCTTAGATTTAGCATCATGAGTAGAAAATTAGGCTTTGAGGGAAAGGACCTGTCAGCA
Source organism: Mesitornis unicolor (assembly GCF_000695765.1). NCBI lineage: Eukaryota > Metazoa > Chordata > Aves > Mesitornithiformes > Mesitornithidae > Mesitornis > Mesitornis unicolor. The sequence continues at coordinate 1,100 of NW_010176882.1, read as the reverse complement.
TCACAGTTTTAGTCCTATATCCCTCTTCTCTAGAAGGAAAGTAAATTGTTCGTCGTCTCTATAATTAAAGGCTTGGAGAGTAACATTCAGATCCTTTCTGGAACCCAGCTTTCAGCTTTTCCATCACCCTGCTTCCCACAGAGTATTGCACACCTTGCTTCCACCCTCCCCACATGGGTACCATCCATCACAGTCCTCACTTCAGTGCAAGCCATTCCCAGCAATGCATGGTGCATTGCTCCTGTATATGGAGTGGATTGGAAACCACCACTACAAACGTTGCTTCATCTCCCTAAATCTGCACCTCTGTAAGCCACAGAGGAGTCAGATTTACTGCACGCAGCAGTCTCCTTTGGGCAGGCACCTTCAGTGCTCTCCTTTGCGGCGTCAAACACCATGAATTTCACTTGACTGATTGCTTTCCCAGGGCTGAATTCAAAATTCCCATGTCTTATTACAAGACGAGTTTAAAGAGCAGTCCTCTCCCAGTCATCATCCCGTCCTCCTGGATTCGTTCTCCAGGCTGTGCAGTGAGGTAGGATGTACCCATATTGTGGTAAATGCAGTAATATGCATTCTACATGACCCAGAGGGGTAGGCAACGATATTACACAGTGCAGTAATATTTCATTCAATCAGATATAGGCACAAGAGAGACTGTGTTTTAAAATGAAGGGAAAAAATTTTATTAGTTAGAAATTGGCTTCAAAAACCAGAGGCCCCCTTCAATTGCACTTCTTCCTCTCTTGGCCAAACCCTAAAATGCTGAGAGCCGACCCCTTGGCTGGCATAAATTGTGAAAGTTAATGTGGCCATGATGCTTTATGATGAAGTTCTGGCTTGTATTAGTTGTACGCCAATGTAAGCCCTCTGAGTGCCAGGAAATTATTCCAGCTTATAATTGAGATCTGTATCTGGCCCCCAAAGAGTAACTGTAGTCTATAGCATACAGCTAATGGTTTTATTAAGAACTTTTCAGTTCTCCTGCTACTTTATGGGAACATTTTTGCAATAGATGGGTAAGTATTTTATCACTAGGAGCAGAAGAGAAAAATACTCCCTAAACTTTTCTGGATCACAGAATCACAGAATCACAGAAC
>NW_010176881.1:7211-11385 GCF_000695765.1 Mesitornis unicolor | reverse complement strand
CAGGTAAATCATATAAATACACGATGCAACATCAGTCCATAGAACATATCCTAAGTAACCCAATTTTGAAAGAGATGTGTTGTGCATAAACATTTCAGGCTCATATTTCATATTCTAAATAAATTATTAAAGGCTTTTTTTCACCAAAAGCCCTATATGCAAAAAATAAGTTTTCAAGTTCTGTAATCAGCAACAGGTAAATCATATAAATACACGATGCAACACTGATGTCCATAGAACACATCCTAAGTAGAAGTGGCATTTAAAAAGAAACCCAAACTGAACAGGCCTATAGTTACAATTTCTAAGAAACAACACACACTGTGAACATGAAATATATTCTGTACGTATTTATTTGGGGGATTGGACTAGATGATCTTTTGAGGTCCCTTCCAATCCCTAACGTTCTGTGATTCTGGCTGAAAATGTTAATTTTTTTAGCTTTTACTTTAGATAAATTGGCAGGCTGATTTTTTTGGCAGATGTAAAACCATCTTACTGGCTATACCAGCTTGTACACTGGTGGATCAACCTTCAAGTCAAATGGACTAGAGCAGGAGGAAGTTATGCCTATTAATCTAGCTTTATTCCTCTTTTCTTGATAGAGGACATATTCTGATGTGAAACAGAAGTATAAGAAAAACTCGTACTTATAATATTTAGCACTCCAAACGTTATCCTCCTAAGCAGTTATTACAAGAGTTTTCACATCTGCATTATTTTAGTGACAGTATAATCAGCAACAAGTTGAGGAGCAAACTGAAGATGTTAAGAGCATTGGCAAGGTAGAACTTAATAGACCTACCTGTGTCAGTTCATTCCCATTACCCAGATCATCAAGAGGATTTCGTGGCGCCTTTAAAATCTAAAAGAAAATGTAATAGTTGAGATCAGCCCCAACTACAAGTACTGATTACTTGGCTAGAGAGACGTTATGAGAGCTACCAGTGACCCAGTCAATCATAGCAATCTAACGGGCTCGCTCTTTGCTTTTGGAATGCTCTCCTTCAACTGTGATGAGAAAACAAGCTCCTCTTTACAACTTCCCTTTCTTTCCTTCACTCACTCACATGGTTTTCTCCTGAGAAATGCTTTAAGTTACTCACAGAGGACAGTCGCTTTCCTCTGATGTTCTCTGTGTTATCACTGGAGGGGAAAAAAGGGAAACAGGTATTAGAGCATAAACCTGAACCAGATATATTTCTTGAACAGTACTGCCACATTTTTAAGGTTAATAAATTGATTTATCAATTATTTTTACAAGCATGAAATTACATGAACAAGCTTGCTTGGAATAGATCATTCAGTACTAGTTCTCAAAAATAAACTTTGGAAAATTGAGCAGATTACCCTCCAAACCCTGTAGTCAGTTTGTCTCCAGACAATTCACTGCTATGAGATTTACTCAGCACTTTCATACACACAATCCAAGAAACTCCCTGTTCTTCTTCTTCACAACAGAAAACACATTTCATTCAAGAGATGCTGAAGTGCATGCAGGGATTAAAAAAAGCTTTGCCTCTAAATGATAATATTTATACCAGAATAAAATTCTTAAAAGGTTTCAACTTACTTATCCATGTTAGGGTCTGCATAAATCTTGTCCATTTCTGAAGGATGTGCTTTTCCCATAAAATACAGTGCTGAAATCCAAAAACATTCATGAACCTCAGTCAGAAAACTGCATCAACCCTACAACTAGACACTAGCTTTAGATGCTGTAGGTTTTCTCTCCGTCTTTAGTCACAAAAATGCACTGAAGTATAATAAGCCTCTCAAGTCCATGCTATTACATATTATAAAACTATGCTAACAGTTAAAATCTTGCTGGTTAGGTGGCCCTTTGTTTAACAAGATTCTGGTAGATGTCGGAGAGAAATGTGATCAAACCTCATACAGTACAAAGTTTGCTAGCTGGCTCTGACACACAAGACAATTTTTCAATCACTACTTCTCCCCCAACCCAAGACTATCTTATGTCAATGCAAATAACTCCCACTAGCATGGAAAATGACAACGCTTATCAAAAGTTGCATAAGGGAATAAAAGTAATTAACCCATGCTGACAGAATCCCAGTGCCAACACAGACTTAATATTGACTAATACTTCTTGTAAACTGCAACAAAATTCCAGGTTAACATTCCTCATGACTTCAGTCTGCCAGGGACCTGACAAAGACCACCAAAAATGTACCACAGAATCGACACTATAAGATCAAGACGTGCAATTTTCTGTGCTATTTCCCAGATGTCGGTGATGATCTTTATCTACATGCACCTCTCCATCAATAACCACACAAAGTACACTTACAGGATCGCTGTAAGAAATCTGACAGCATTTATCACGTTACTTTATTCTTCCCTTGCTAAACCTCAGCAAGCAAAGTTAAATGGAATTGCTTGTATTTCAATTTGTGCCCATTGCTTCTTGTCCCTTCACTAAATACAACTGAGAAGAGCTTGGCTCCATCGGCTTTAAACTCTCCCATCAGGCATTCATACATATTGATAATTTCCCCCTCGATAAGCAGCATCGACTGCTCTCCCTCGTCCACCAAGCCAGTTACCTCATTGCTGGTGGTTTAAACCACAAATTGACTCATATTTTTCAAGGTAAAACTAAACCTTATAGAGAAAAAAGAAAGCTGTTTGCTAGACCACATAAAATGCTATCATATTATTGGGATATTGCTCACAAGGTAGAGCACAGTTTGAATTACGGGGGAAGGAAAATCAAGTTTTTTCAGAAATACCAGCTTGCTCAAAGACGATGTTCAGGCAGGGCGAGAAAGCATAAGAAAACTAAACCAACAGATTTTTTTTCTAGTAAATTTATGTTTGCTTAAACAGGAAAAAAACGAGCACAGTTTTGAAGATACCGTTACATGTGAAGGTTTAACAGATAAGAGCCAGAGAAGTTTCCCAGAATAACACTATACTTGTACATAGAAGCTGATTTGCTGAAACAAACTTTATTAATTATTTGGTTTATTTTTTACATTAGTACCAGTCAAAAAGGTAGCCTGAGAAGCCTTGGCTTTCAGGGCCTGTAGCTCTGAGATGCCAGACCCTCACACTGCTTCCAGGCAGGTATCCCAACGGTGGCTCCTGTCTGGCAGCCTGTATGCTCTGGACATAAGAACTGCCGTGCTGGATCAGACTAAACACAACAAAGAAGTGATATAAAAGATGGGCATGCATACTGGTGTCTGGACAAGAGGAAAAGAACAGAGCATGGCTATTAAAAGTCCCATTTAGTCTGCTAGGACTCTGCTATTAGGAGATTTGTTAATCTGGAACTCATGTCACAGCCAACACACTCAGCAGTCATTCTTTAATCCTTTGAACTTATTTACATATCTTCGACCTACAAGCACACAGCAGCAAGTTGAAATGTTTTGTTATTCGGTTTATGAAAAAGCATCTCTTTTTATTCCTATATTTTTTAATTAAGTTCCTCCCAGTTTCACACTCAAACATGAGGAATCACTCCATAATTTTTTTCAGTTCATTCATGATCTTACAGACACCCACCCATGCCCTTCTCGATCTCCCCCACTTTAAGAATCTCTTTAGTCTCTCTTTATGATTCCTCTTTATTCTCGAGCCGTTTCCCTTGCAATCCTATGTTGTTTCCTTTACCACCCCAACAGGGCTGACAAGGCGGGAGCACTATTTACAACGACCACCAAATACTAAATTGCTCTTCATAGAATCATGGAATCATTTAGGTTGGAAAAGACCCTTAAGATCATTATCACTTATACCGGTGTTTCCCCAAACGCGAGTTACTTTGCACTGATCAGGACCGCATTCATCGGTCAGTTTACCAGCAGATTCCCCTCACGCTTCGAGGCCTTCCCCGGTTCCAACCACCCCGGGTGAAACCTCCTCAGGCCCGGCCTCGACGCCGCTCAACGCTCTGCACCTCGCTCCTAAAGGCACCAGGCCAGTGGGGGAGGCCTCTCCTCCCGGTAGAGCCAACCTTCTTCTCCCGCCTTTTGTCTGCGCTCCCCTTAGCGGTCGTTACCCCACAGGATCCGCCCGCAGCCACAGGCAACACGCGTCGCCCTCCCTACTGGGATCCGTCCGCGGCCGCTTTTACCTGCTGCTCCGGACACGGCCCTCAGGCCTACCGCCGGCGGGACACCCAGCCCTCTCCGCCGCTGCCCCC
>NW_010176881.1:0-7164 GCF_000695765.1 Mesitornis unicolor | reverse complement strand
ACTGAACCGCCGCCTGCCGCGCCTGCGCGCCGCGCCAAATCGCCGTCGTGATGGCGCCCTCAAGGCTCGGGGTGGCGCCCTCAAGCACTCCGTACAACATGGCGACCTCCGCAGGCTTAACCCGTTGCCTACTATTTTAGCGTCCCTCCTCGCCAGCACGCCCCGCACCGAGGTGATGAGGCCGGCGCGGCAGCAGCTGACCCTCTCAGGGTTGTTCGGTCCCGGCGCTGTGGCTTCGCTCTACGTTGTACCTACAAAGAGCCGAAAGGCCGGCGCCATCTCGCAAAGGGAGAGGTGGGTGGGGGATGCCAGGAGCCGCCCGTATACTTCCTCATAGGCTGGATGAGAATAGATACCGTCGTGACGAGGTGGCCGAGGGGTTAAGGCGATGGACTGCTAATCCATTGTGCTCTGCACGCGTGGGTTCGAATCCCATCCTCGTCGAAAAGTTTAAGTTTTCCTCACCATCCCCGCCGATTTCCCAAGGGACCAGTGCGGGGCAGGGTTCCCTATTAGCTCCGGGGAGGCGGGATCCTCAGCGGGTGTTCATTTTTGGGTAGGTCATCTTCTTTCTCTTCCCTTCGGAAACCAGTTGCTGGGATCAAACCACTTCAAATCTAACAGTTCTGACAAAAATCTCGTATTCAGGCTGGCTTGATCCTTCGTGGCAGCATTGGGTAAATAATGAGAAGATCAGGGGTTTAAGTGAGCTCTGGATAAACAGAATCGCAGCGCCTTAATGAAAATTACATCAAGGCTTGCTTCAGAAACACAATTATTGCACTTGGCCTTGCCTTTCATGAAGCTGTAACAATTTTAAAAGTGTAAATGATTGTATTGAAGAGATACAGGAAAGCTTCTCCTCTCTGCCTAATCCATCAAGTGCAGAAGTAGAAGTTAATGAAACGCGGAGCTCCCAGGAGACTGCCCTGCTCCACAGTTAAATGGGCAGAGGCCTCTCACACGTAATTTGTTGCATGCAGCGGATTTAACGATGCTTAAAGCTTTGTGGAAATTATATTACACTCAATTCTGTGCAGAGAATAGCCAGCTCATTACTTTCTAGGCTCATAAATGGCACTGACAGTGGACCAGTTAAAACACAGCTGGAAGAGCTGTCATGGTGTGGAAGATGGGTGTTGTGGTGATGTTTTAGGGATGAATTCTGAGTCAGTCCTACACAGTAAGGGTTTCTTTGTATAGGTAAGTGCTTTAGCTGCTGGCGAGATGCACATTTTCCCAGTCCTTTGCTGCAGTATAAAAAGTCAAGTCAAAATAAAGCTGTACTAGAGAAAGGACTTCTTCCAGGACTGACACTTCGTACAGATTAACTTTATGCCCACAGTCAGCCCCAAACCAGGACACAGTATTTACCTCAGGCCTCATCTTCAACGGGAAGTCATCAAAACGCTTCTCTAACAGTAACATTTTCCCTATTAGCAAAACAGCAAACGCCGACTTCTTATGCATATTTACAGCATGGACACCAGCTCTGAAATGGAATAAAATGAAACACAATGCTGGTGGCAGGCTCCTCGGAGACATCAACCTTCAATTTTCATTGTACCTTGAAAACAGAAGGCCTGGGCTTTCTTGACCAGCAAGGTGTGAATTAAATTTAATTAAAATTAAAAGATGCCAACTGCAGTTACTATGCACAGCCAGAAAAAGGGAAAACACAGCACTGAGCTCCAGCTCCACATCAGGCCCTACAGCCATCTGGTCTCCATCTATGGGCACAAGTCAGTAAAATCCCTTTAAGATGCTTATTTCTGACAGGGAAAAAAAAAAACACCTCACCCCACCTCCCAAAAGACCCCGACAATATAAACTTGGGACATCTCAAAGTCCAATTTAAAACTGTTGCCCCTAAATGTACTACCCTTCCCTCACATCTGAAGCTAGTAACAGCTGCAGCCGTCCTTATTTACACACTGAGGGTGCCCCAGTTTCATTTACAGTTACAGGAAATATGTATTTCAGTGCATGAAAAGTCTGGATGATATGAGTTTTCAGCATCATTTTTCAAACACAGGGGACCTTTTATCTCCTTTGTTTAACACGCTGGCTCTAGCTCAGTACCAGAGCTGGCATTAATACGAGACGGCAGGAAAAAAACCAGTATCTGTGGTTAAATTAGAATCCTGAGACTCTTGGCAGAATGTGGAGGAGCAAAGCTCAAGCCTGAGTTAAGTTTTTATGGAAACATTCAAGACACCAGACAGTTGATCCAGGGCTATTTGAGGAAGTAAGCCCCCATTTATTCTGTACCCAAGTCCTGATCCTGGTAACATCATCAAGTGATTCTGAGCCCTGCCAAGCAGGAAGGCAGCCATTCCTGCGGGCCTGGCCTGTGAAGCTGGGAGCTCTCCAGTAACCTGTGTGAAACAAGCAAACCGGTAATAAAGGATCTGCACGAAAACCATGTCTTGGTGGGCTGAGAAACAGCTACAGCTCTTCAGAGCATGGCATGACAAGGAGAGATCATCTGAGACCAGAGCCCTCACCACCAAGGCTGTTGCCACACTTGCAATCAGCTCCTCTGGATTCCTCTCTTAACCTTTAAAAAGGCCTGCTTTAATATTTGATAAGCGCAGAACACTACGTGCGTGCCCTGTGTAGGAATGGGTGTGGAGAGAGGTGGGATGGAGCAACAGGGCTAGAGAGCTCTGCCTGCAAACCACCCTGAAACAGCACAGCTCTTTCCAGGTCAAGGTTTTGTCTGCAGCAGACACTGGAGCTGGCCGTTACCACTGGTGATGCATACAGAAAAAAGAGGAAAAGAAAGATAAACAAAGAACCTGAGACAGCAGAATTATTATAATAACACTCCCAGAGGCCAAGAATTGTCCATATAAACACTGATGAAGAACTATAGCGATGTTTACCATCGTAGAAACATATTAATATAAAAAGAGTCATCGGGTTCATGAAACAGCTTTTGCTTTTCTTTAAAGCCGACTGTCACACTTAAGTGATATTAAAAATAATTCCACACAGTAAGTATGGTTTAAAAAAGAAAGAATTAAAAAGATAGAAGTTGGCAGACTGACCTCTACTTTGGATTTTTGCTCAAGCACGAAGATGCTCTCAGTGAGGTGTAAGGGATAGGGATCAACAGGCTCTCAGAAGCAGCCAAATGTTTCTGAGAAGGCAGCAGATTAGTCACAGGGGAGGCAGCAGAACAGAAAGGTGAGAAGTCTACTAAATCAGTCTCCTTATAAATCCCACAAAACACAAAATCTGCGGACTAGTACCTCCAAAAATGGGCCCCATATAGCGAGATCCATCCTTAGAGTTACTAACTTCAAATGAAGTCGTTATTTGAACCAATTCTGAAAAAGCATTTTCAAAGCAGTCTACCTGGCCAACAAACAGTAAGCACAAAATGAATCGGCTTCACAGTGCTCTGGTTTCACCTTACAGCATTCTCAGCGATAACAGTTGGGTTTCAAAATCACTCTGATAATAAAATACAGTAAAACCAGTTTTGTGTATGACGTGACATCCAGCATATTGAATGACACTCCAGCAGCTCTTATTGTAAGATACAAGAACATCACAAATCAGTCCACAAGAACAATCAGTTGTTGACTTTTAAGTGCATGATGCCCTTAATTATCCCTGTGGATAATCAACAGCAGACCCAGAACAGGTTGAGGTGAAAGGCAAAGCTACCTGTGCCATGCGGTGTTGGTTGCCCAGAAGTGCTGGTTCACTAAAGGGCGACACAAATCTACTGTTGTAGCCCTGTCTTCCTGCTCAACTTGTACCATGCTTGTCAGCAGCCAGGTCAGTTCTCCAGTCCCAAGAAGCCTTCCCAGCCCATCTCAAGTCACAGGCAGTTTGTTCACCTAAACCACACTGAAAAAGTCTGTCTTAGGTCTTTACAAGACTCTTTCCTGGCCAACAACATCCACAGGCATCAGACATCCTCGGTCATTCCTCCCAGTCTTCCATTGCCCACTCAGGCATCTTGGAGCAATACTCAAACTCCGCTCCCTTGTAGCGCAAGGCGTGGAGGTACATCACCAGCTCCTGGGGAGAAGGATCCCGCCTTGTCATTTTACACTCCAAGCACAAAGGGTCCTTCTCATCTGAACTTTTTTCTCCCATTTGCCTGTCCTGATTTTCACATGAACTGAGTTCTTTATTTTTTTCAAGCATTTCCAGGCTGCTATCAGAGTTCAGTGGACAAGCTGTTACGTCATTTCTCTCGGGATCCTTAGCGACCCTCTCGGAATCCTTAGCGTCCTCAACAGGGCAGGAATTCTCATTTACGTGATCAGCCTGCACAGACCTCGTGCAGTCACTTGAATTACTGCAGTCCTTATTTTCAGCATTGCAGTTCAGGTCCTCCTCCGAAACCCCCAAGATATCCAGGCTTTGTTTGGAACGATGCTCCTCTACCAGCGCCTTAAGGAGTTCTTCATCCGTTTTATCAATCTTGCCACCTTTTCCCCTGTCAGGGCCCCAGGCTTCCATGTTATAGATGGGGTCATTGACAATAGGATGTCCCAAATACTGCAAATGGACCCGGATCTGGTGCGTGCGACCAGTACGTGGAAGACACTTGACTACGCTGGTCTTGCCGTTGTAACTGAGTCTCTGGAAGATGGTTTTGCTGAATTTCCCTTTGGGGTCCACGCGACATACTCCCACTTTGTAAGAAACCACCAGTATGGGCTCTTCGCAGACCACTTCCTGGGCTGGAAACTCCCCCACCACACGACAGACGTACTCCTTTTCCAGCTACCGGGAGACACAAGAGCAACTATCAGAAAACAGAACAGAAAATGGTATCCGTGCTGATTACACCCAAGTCCCATCCTGGCTACTCCTCTCTTTCTCTTCAAAGAAATACGCTCGTAGGCAACATGCTGCCCAAACTTCATTACAACTGAACAGGAAAAAAAAAAATCAGCTCTTTAAAGCCAAATTTCTCTCACACTTTCCCCAGCTGGTCAGGAAATCAAGAACACAAGGGTCTCGCCTATTTTCTTCATATTAAATTCAAGAGCTCTCTCTCAGTGACCTTCAGTTTAAAGCCTTGAAGCAAATCCTGGAAGCTAGTACCCCACAGCTACAGGCCACTGGAAAAATGAGAAAAAATTATCTAATACTTTTTTCAGTTTCAAAAGTATTAGATGACTGACACACTTCCACTTACAAATAAAACTGCTCTGTAACCATTCTGCACAATTCTAGGCAGTTTGCACAGTCTCCTGGGGAAGGAAATCCCTTTCAATCTAATATTACCAAAAATCAACTCAACTTTTACTCAGCCTTTTTGTCATTTTGCCTCTCATGCTTAATACAGTAAGAACAGGATGATGACTGCAAACTGTTTTGGGAACTTGTGTTCATTTAGACCAAAAATGTTGCTGACTTTAGACCTGTTTCAAGAAACTAACACACAAGAGACCCCCAAATACTGCAGCCTTTAGCTCTCACCTGTCTCTCCCGCACCTGCTCATCAATCCTCTTGGATACCTCTACAGTCTTGGCAAACATAAGTACTCCTGAGGTCATGCGATCAAGTCGGTGAATGGTATGCAACTCCTTCAGAGCATGCTCTTTGCCTAGGATGAAGATGACTGTGTTGTGACGAAACCTGCCACAGGGATGTACTGGCAAAGAGGAGGGTTTGTCCACAACCACCACCTCGTCGTTCTCCACCAAGATCTCGATAGGCTGGGCAGTGACCGGCGGCTCATGGCGATGCACTGTATTCCTGAGAAAATCATTATTCTGTAAGAAAGATGGATAATTAGTGTGAGTCCAGCCTGCATAACCACCCTGTCTGGTCACAAACAATGGGGGCTTGATATTGCAGGGGAGAAAAACAAAAAAATGAAAGCCTCTTTGTCCTGGGAGCCAGGATTTAGCACAACAACTCTGCTCATCGACACTAAAATTCAATAATGAGTGTGAAGTGATATCTCCATGCCTCACCCACTACGGCTCTGTGCAGGGCTGCAGGATCTGCATACTCCTGACCCCGCTGGGGTGAGGATTCCCTGGGAGACGTGATTTCCCTTAAATCCTGCTGCCATCACAAGGTTCTTTCACCACGCTGGTGATCGCAAGGCAAGGCTCCTTGCCAGAGCCAAGCTGTGGTCTCCCACATTGGGTTTCCAGTTGGCCACACCATGCTCATAGAATCACTTGGTTGGAAAAGACTTTTAAGATCATCAAGTCCAACTGTAACCTGTCATCCACTACCAAACCATGTCTCTAAGCACCTCATCTACCCATCTTTTAAACACCTCCAGGGATAGTGACTCCACCACTTCCCTGGGCAGCCCTTTCCAGTGCCTGATAACCCTTTCAGTGAATAAATTTTTCCTAATATCCAATCTAAACCTCTCCTGGTGCAACTTCAGGCCGTTTCCTCTTGTCCTATTGCTTGTTACTTGGGAGCAGAGACCAACCCCCACCTCACTACAACCTCCTTTCAGGTAGTTGTAGAGAGTAGTAAGGTCTCCCCTCAGCCTGCTCTTCTCCAGGCTAAACAATGCTAGATCCCTCAACCACTCCCCATAAAACTTGTGCTCCAGACCCCTCACCAGCTTTGTTGCCCTTCTCTGGACATGCTCTAGTGCCACAATGTCCTTCTTGCAGTGAAGGGCCCAAAAGTGAACACAGAATTTGATGTGCCACCTCACCAATGACAAGTACAGTGGAAGAATCACTTCCCTGCTCCTGCTGGTCACACTATTTCTGATACAGGCCTGGATGCCCTTGGCCTTCTTGGCCACCGAGGCACACTGCTGGATCATATTCAGTCGGCTCTCATCCAGTATCCCCAGATCCCTCAGTGCCAAGCAGGTCTCCAGCCACTCATCCCCAAGCCTGTAGCGCTGCACGGGGTTGTTGTGACCCACGAGCAGGACCCGGCACTTGGCCACTACCAGGACGCCTCCCAGAGTGCCCAGCCGCGGCGAGGGCGGGAGGCGGGGTGCCCACCTTGAGCACGATGTCTAGATCCTTCACGGGCTCCTCGTTCAGGCGGAGGCGGCCGGCGCGGGCGGCGGCCCGGTAGTAGGCGAGGGGCTGGGCACGGAACTCGGTGCTGAAAACGTGGAGGAGGCTGTGGCCCACCCAGCGGCCCTTGCAGTAGGTGCGATAATCGAAATAGTAGGGGCGCACCTTGCGCAGCCC
>NW_010176880.1:11804-13771 GCF_000695765.1 Mesitornis unicolor | reverse complement strand
TCCAACTCCTATTATTCTGTGATTCTGTGTGATTCAATGTTTTGCAGTTTGTTTGGGGTTTTTGTTGTTGTTATTTGGAGGGGTTTTTTTGGAGGGTTTTGGGTTTTTTGTTTATTTGGATTTTTGTGTGTGGGGTTTGGTTTTCGTGTTTTGTTTTGGCTTGGTTTGGGTTTTTTTGGTTTTTTTAAGACTCTACAGTCTGGGTGCTGTCTTGGATCTGTGTGAAAAGCTTTTTGGGTAAGCTGACACACCTCCCAGCTTGAAAGCTGGGTTTTTACTGTTTCCATCAGTTAGGGGATTTTGAAGAAACTGCCAGACAGGTACTTTGCAGACATGCAGGAGATGAGGCACAGTGAAGGTACGAACAGCTGCAGAACGACCCTTATATCTTCTTGCCTGCTTTATCCAGTGGATGTGTTATTCTGGCTTTGACCCAGTGGCACTGCTTTCAGCATGCTCCAGGCCTTGGCATAAGCTGTGTGTTAAGCCAAAACCTGAGCAGGAGCTGAGTAAACAGTCAAAATCTGTCTCAAAAAACTTCATACAAGGGTACTATTTCTACCAGTCGCATTCCTTGAAGAATTAACTTCTTTCATGGTTTAAGCCCAGTGGGCAACTGAGCACCATAAGAGCTCCTGCACTGAAACAAAGGACAGAGAGGGTTTGCTTACTGCTTATGGTCACAGGCAAAAGACAAACTCAACTTGGGGAGTCAAACAATTTAATTTGTTACCAGTAACATCAGAGCAAAACAGTGAGGGACACAATCAGCTCTTAAAGTCAACACCTTCCCCCACCCATCCCTTCCTCCTGGGCTCAGCTTTATTCCCCGTCTCATTGCCTTCCAACCCCAGCAGCACAGCGGGATAGGAATGGGGGTTGCAGTCAGTTCATCCCATTCGGTCTCTGCCACTCCATCCTGTTCAGTGGTAGGGAGGATTCCTCAGATACTTCCTCTGCTTCCATGTGGCACCACTCCCACAGGAGAAAAAGTCCTCCATTAAGTTCTCCATGGGTCTGCCTATAGCTGCAGTTGCCTCATAAACTGCTCCAGTGTGGGCTTCCTTTCTGCACGGTGCAGTCCTTCCCACAGACTGTTCCAGCACAACTTCCCATGGAGTCATGGCCTCTGCAGGGGCAGCCCTCTTCTCATGTGGATCTCTGCTCCACTGTTGAATCTCCATGTGCTGCAGCTGGGTTGACCTGTGCTCTCACCATGGGCTGCAGTGGAACCTCTGCTTTGGTGCATCTCCTCCCCCCTCTCTTCTCTCCTCTCTCCTTTTTTTTTTTTTTTTGGTGTCTGCACAGTTGTTCTTCTCACATGGCACTCCTTTCTCTGCTGCAGGTTTCTTCTGCTGGTTCTTGAAGAGTTCCCGGCTCTCTTGAGCTGGAGCTGCAGCAGAGCTTGAGCTTAAGCTGACACTGGACCGGGGCCACATCACCTGTGCTGGGGCAGGATGGGGGCAAGAGGGGGCAGGACGTGTCCTACATCCTTAAATACATCAATTCACAGAGGCACTGATTGGCTTGGCCCTGGTCAGAGGTGGGTCTGAAATTGGAGCCAGAGGAGCTCCTAGCAGCTTCTTACAGAAGCTATCTCCATAGCGCCTTCCCCTCTACCATAAAAGCAAAACCCACACAGAAACCCAATACAACTTCTGCGACAAGGTTTACCATCTAAAAGCCAGATTGGCCACTACATAGCTGTACTGAGGGCAATGATTATGCACCAGTGTGTGCTTCCTGGGGTTCTTGTCCCCAGTGATATCTTCACGTGTAGTAAGGAGTAAATACTTACAAGGCAGGTAGTTCCATTTTTAATTCTGATAAAGATATAATAAAAAATAACATTTTACAACATTAGATTTTAATTAAAAAGTCAAAACAAAGCAGACAAATACAAAAGGAGAGAAGTGGAGGAAAAAAGCAGTGTCTAGTGGAAGTTTAGATTTTGATACATACCTCTG
>NW_010176880.1:0-11792 GCF_000695765.1 Mesitornis unicolor | reverse complement strand
CAGGAAATACCTTCTACTCACTGCAGGAGAAGGCGTTCTTCAAGCTTTGTCTTGCAAGTTGGAATTTTAAATGCAGCATCATTGTGGGTGCAGGTGACACTGAAAGAGTGAAACAGGACTTAAAAAGACGATATAAGAGACCCTTCTTGAAGTAGATTTAGGTAAAAAAAAAATTCAATCCTCTACACAGCTGCTTTGATTTTCCTTCTCATGGATATTGCACCCTGGGAAATTCAACAGGGTCAAATTATAATCTGTGGGCTTTAATTTGCTTTACTGTTTAGCATGTTTTGCATATTCTTGAGCATGGCAGCTTGTTCCAGCGTTGATGTGGGTACAGGAGTTATGAAGTGGGTTTGCTGCTAATAGGCTAACAGTACAGGACAGGAAAAAGAAGGAAAGAGCTATTAATTTGTGATACATGGGAGTGGACTTAAAAGAGGATTACATTGAGGTGGCTTAAGAAGTAGTTTTGCATTCTTCCGCTGGTTTTCTGTGAGGGTTGGTAAACATTCACAAGGTATGGGATGGCCACTGCAAATCTGTCATAGATTCGCTACAACAATGTAAAAAACCCTGTACTCTCCCCTTTCCGCCTCTGTCAGTAGTTATTTTAATATCCACTTTCTAGACAGTTATAGTTCATGCTGCTGCATGTCTTGAAATTGGCTAAAAATCCAGTGATTTTAGTGCAATAACAAAGGTAAAGGAAGATCTCTGGAAAGATCTGCCAGACTTGGACTGAAATTTGATGACACCTCTGTGCCCTATAAACTAAAGCTCATTGATGAAGGAGTCTAATAGCGATTGTGTCAGCTGGGATTTGGAGGTCTTAATCACTCTTTGCTTGCTTTGGGGAAAATCAGCAGTTCCTCAACTGGTCATCAGTTTTGCTTAACAATTTGTTTCAAAGAAAAACCAAACAGACAGAGATCCAAAATTAAGGAGGAAATAAGGTTTTTCAGGATGTTTCATTCTGGTGTTTATTGGTTTGGATGTTTTCTTATTTAGTTTTTAAAATTTAGTTTAATTTAATTTTATTTTTCATAATTAGCAGTGTTCTACAAGTAAAAAGAAATCCTAGTCCAGAAAAAGAGGCACATATGCATGAAGCCATGATTGAGGGGGTGATGCATGTGGCTCAGGATCAGCTTTTTGCTTATGGACCAAAGAATTTTCTCTTTTTTTAGGTGAATTTGGTTAGTGTGTGACAACTGAGGCATTGTTTTGTGAAATGTAGCCCTTAGATTTTTGTTTTTGAAGGGAGAAAATAAAATCCTTCTTGATTTATGGAGAAAAAAAGCCTTAAGCTGTAGGTGACATTAGCAATGAAAATGTCAGGCTCTGTAGTGTGTAATACATGACTGTGCTGTGATTTCACTGTATTTAATGTTATGGGACAATAACCAAGACTTCTGCACTTCTGATTACTCATTTTGAATGCAGCTTTTGTAAAGAGATTGACAGTTTCATATTCCTAGTGCAGCTATCTTTGCTGCAAACTTTGGCCTTCCTCCACAGAAGTCATTGGGATGTTCTCATCTCCTATGGAAGAACAATAACACCTTAAGAATATGTGTAAAGATGGAATTTTCAGGGAGAACTTATTTTGTTTGCATCAGCTTAGTTACTGAGCTATCTTCTGGAAAGCTCTTCTTTGTTTCTGATTACAAGAAATGACTTTTGTTTTCATCCAAAATCTGTTTACATCCTGCACAAATATTTTGTCCTTCCATTTTTACTCTTAAAAAAATAGGCATATATATATCTCAAGATTGAAAGCTTTCAATACCGGGACAACAGCAAAAATACTTTACACTGAGGAAAGGATGGCTGTGGCACTTGTGAGTGCCTTGCACGATTGACCTTTTTGCATTACATGTTTTCTCTTTTCAGCCCCTTGCACTATGGCTGAGAGAAATGCTACTAAATATCTTTGTTCTTACTCACCCATACATCAACAAATGATGAACAACCCCAAATTTGTGTTCCCTGGGAAGAAGTCTCCCTGCTCTTCAGCAAGGATTGAGGTGGCTGGTGCAGATCAAGTCATTACAGGACCTCACATTAGGTTAATAGATCATCATGGAAGTGGCTTAACACTTCAGCAGTTTTGTTACTGGAGCTGCAGAGCTGAATGCTCAACAGTGGGATGAGATCATCTCAGGCTTACATTCTGCCTCTGCATCCACTCAGAGATGGCAGAGCATGGCCAAGAACAGGGGAAGTTGCAAGTGAATGTGCTAGAATTACATCAGAGCCAAGAGGTGGTGCTTATGGAGTGCTTATTGGAGACAAGTGACAAAAATAACACCAGTAAGTAATACTCGAGTGACTTTTTGGAGTCACTCCTGACTCACCTGCTTACTTCAGGGAGGTTAAACCCATGCAATGGATGGCAAGTTACATCCAGCTGACGCTGTTCTACTAACTGGCCATGCTGCTTTAATTTTCAGCTTTCCCCTGTGTCTTGCATGGCTGTATAACTACAGTAGGAAGTCTGGTCCAGTTGCCTTAATACTTTTGTATAAAGTAGTGCACAGACTTACCATTAAATCTGGTTTTATTCCTTTTTTTTCTAGTATTAAAACACAAACACTGGTTCAGTTCTGCTTGTTCATTAAGCCCTGTTATGATACAAGAGCTGCATTCTAAAGAAAACTGGGATAATATATTTGCAGATGCCTTTTATGGGAGGAAAAATGTGAGTTGGAAATAAAATTTCAGTCTCAGGCTGCCATGGGCCAGTCATTATAAAGACAGTTTAACAGTAATGAAAACATTTTCACTGGTTAAAAGTTTTGAACCATGTGTGAATGATATGTGTTAATCTTGAGTTTCCAAAGTCACTTAGGATCAGTTATATGAAGATACTGCAGTATGTAAAGTTGCAGGGAGATGTATTGTGGAATTAAGAAACTTAAATGTCATTGAGGGCCTTTAAAAAAAACCACCTCTGTCTATTTTGGTGCTTGGCCTGAATCTTTTTTAATGAGACCATTTTCTAAGGGAAAGGAAGTAGCACTTTGAAAGTTGATCTCTGTAAACTGTTTGAAACTGTATATGAAGCATAGAGAGACATACTGCTGCTGTACTTGTTTCTGAAAATCATACAATTAAGGCATTTCTGAAGAAGAAAAGGGAAAATTGTATCCGGTTAGAATAGTAGCAGCTGGTTTAAGAACAATGGGAAGACTTCCTTTGGTGTGATATGATCTGTGAAACTGGGATATGAATGAAATTTCCTTGTTCCTTTGCCTAAAACAAATGTTTGGATTTCTTCTTATTTCACTGGCTGAGATGAAAAAATTGAGACTTTTCTCTTTTTGCATTTCAATTCAACCTATGTAGCACAGCCTCTGAATAGAAAGCAGAATAATATAAATGAAAGAGAGCTAAAAATAAAATTAATTTCCAGCTAGTTCTATATAAGCACTAAAAACAGAAATAAAGGAGATTTCGTAGTTTCACTGTAGCATCCAGCAATGAAAATCAATCACTCTGAACTAGGTTCATAGTATTAGAACAAGCCATCAGCTCATAGAAGGGAGTAAAACAAGAGGTGCAAATTCACAGTAGGTGGGAAAGCAGATGGAAAAAAGTGAGCAGATTAATGGGAATATTTTAAGTAGATTTGTGTGTGTGTGTCTATGATCTTTTATTACAGGAGAAAATCCAGTCAAATTTGTATTGCTCATTGAAGTACAATTACATAGACTACATAGTGGGAATGTGTGGTGGATTGACCCTGGCCAGCAGCTAAGCACGCACAAGCCAATTGCTCACTGTTTGCTGCCCCCACAGTGGGGTGAGGACGAGAATTGGAAGAGTGAAAGTGAGGGAAAAAAAAAAGTTTTAGTAAGTGAAGCAAAGCTCTGTGTGCAAGCAAAGCAAAATAAGGAATTGATTTACTACTTCCCATTGGCACTTTCTGTAGGCGGGCAGGCCTCAGCAGGCATAATGATTACTTGGGAAGATGAATGCTGTAACAGCAAATGACCCTCCTTCATCCTCCCTTCCCTGAGTTTTTGTTGCTAGGCATGACATCATAGGGTATGGGATATGTCTTTGATCACTTGGGGTCAACTGTCCCAGCTGTGTCTTCTCCTGACCTCTTGCCCAACATTCAATGAGAACATTGCCATTCAAGCCTGCGTTTGCCTGGTTTTACTCCGGAGTATCTGGTTGCTGCTGGAGTTACTGTGTCTAGTGGCAGCCATTCACGCTGGCCAGAAAAAGGTGCCGCTAGTGACTGCAGCTGTTCTATCTTGTCATTGTCAAGACATCCAATGGTTTCACGTGGCCGTTTTGCCAGACCTGAGTTTCACCATTTTCCTGGATCAACTGAATTCTGTAACAAATCCATCAGGACATGTATCTCTCTGGTCACAGCTGGAGATACTTTGTCTTTTTTACTGCTGGAAAGGCTTGATATTTATTGCTAATTTATTTTTACCAGCTGAAGTACTGGACTTTTCTTAGAAATTAGTTCCCAGTGTGCATCTTGCTAGTATGGGATGGCATATTCATCCCTTCAACTATCAACATCTGGCTGGACTTGAATTTACTTTAACCCATTTCGATTTCAACAAAGGACTCAGTGGTGTTGTTGCCTTCATTTGGACATGCTGAATTTCACATGCATGTAAACCTCATGTTTTGGAGTAGCTTGATTACGGTAGTTATAAAGATGCCTTGTCCTTCAGATGGTGGTTGCCACTTAGGATAAAACAGAACTGGGCACTCAGTGTTGCTGGGTATTTTTGTTTCCAATGCATAAGCTGTGTCTCTGCTCAAAGTGCCTGTAATTACACACTTCTGTTACATATATCTGTTTTAACATCTATGCCTACCTTTAGTGTGTTTCTTCCTGAAAATTCTTGGTTTAGAATGATAAAAGCATATAATAAATATATACTATTTGTAATTGGTGCAGAATACCTCTCAGAATACCAGAAATACGGAGCTTTTGGGAGCTGAGAACTGTCTTTATACCATGTCCTCATTAATTGTGTCTGTTTTTTCTAGTTTTTTTTCTAGAGAAGATCTGTTTTTGAAGTTTTAAAGATGTGTTTAATGTTGCTATTTCGATATACATTTTCGTATTTTCCTTTGTCTGAAGCAGCTAACGTCCCCTTGAATCCTGAACAGGATATTTGTCTGTGATACTGAAGAAGCCTTATAACTCTGACTGTGTAAACACAATTCCAGTTGCTTCTGAATGCCCTAGCAGTGTGTCAGAGTTAGGTAAATAAACGAACTACATTAATTGCTCCAACATCCCTTCGGTGCTTCCACTTTATGGGTTTTACGGTAATGTTAATGTATTGTAATCCATTATTATTTGCAAAATTGACATTTTCTTTCTTTGCCTTCATCTGCCACTGTTAATTCAGAAGCTCTAATAAATATATTAAAAGAGGGAAGTAATAAGCAAAAGAAAGTCCCTCTGGGAATGTATAATTTCACTTTCACTCATGACTCTTCATGCTGGGTTGGAAGAAAATAAACAATGTAAACATGCAGAGTTGCACACTGCTAAAGTGAGACCACAAAGCAAAGTTGTAAAACTGCTCTGTAGCTGTTGCACTTGCATTCATTATAGAAATGGGAAGAATAAGACTAAGGAAGTGCAGTGTTGTGCTGAAAGCAAGTCTCAGTCTCGCATCAAAGGACAGGGGCCTGTGTGGAAGCTGTGAGCAGTGTCATGCGTTGGAATGGGAAACTACACAGTGGGGCATACTGGGTCAGTCACTTTTATCAGAGAAAATGATAAGCCATCAGAAAGCTGAGATGCATCAAGGAAAGAAGGAAAATCCCAGAAGGACCTGTGTGTGGGCACAACATATCAGTAAGAGAAAAAGTGGCTGAGTGGGCAGATGAAGCTTTATCAGACACAATAGTTTTGATTTGGACACGTTGCCACCATCTAAACGTTGCCAACACTAAACGTGCATTTCTTCTATGAATTTTAAGTGCCATAGGGCATTAGGAGATGTCAGACAGAGATATTTAGTTTAGCCATTGTCTGACTTCAGAGGACTAGGTGAGCATGGGATATGTCAGAGAGGGATTCACAGAGATCCAGGCACAGTAAAGGAAGAAATCAGGATGGGAGCAAGATGGTGTAAAAGGAGGAAAGAAAAGTGGAGGGAAAGTGGATGTTTTGGGAAGCCTTTATATTTAAAAGGTTTTTTGCAAAGCTGGGCTCAGGCAGAAATAGGAGAAGCTGAACTGCGTAGAGCAGATGAAACATTTGAAAGCAGCATGGCCACCCAAGGGGAGCCAGAAAAATAGCTACATATAGGGAATGCACAGGGAAGCACGTGGCAGAAGAAGCAAATGTGCTTTAATTCCATTTGCCAGTGTTGTACTGTATCCCACGGGGCTTCAGTGGGTCTTCCATGGAGTTTCAGAGGAGATGCTGGTTCAACACCTGATTGTGGATAACACCTGACAATCACGCCCTACGCAACAGCATGTCTCTCAGCACCCTGGCTTCACAGTGGTTCTTCTGTCTCCTCTGTGAGGAAGCAGCTGCAGGAACGCTTGCAGGCAGAAGTGCCAAGGCACAAGCTGTGTAGGGCAGGTAAACAGCAGCCCAGGAGATAGGAAGTGGGCCTTTCCTGGTGGGTAGGATGTGACAGATGTCCCGTTGTTTCAATGAGATAATCTGCCATTAGTCTGATTCCTGTAGTTAGTCATGCTGTGCTCACTGGTGATGTCCCCTGGCATGTGTTTCAAAAATGTCCTCCTGTTATGTGCGTGGAGGGTGCAGAATTTTGGAGTAAAGAACAGCAGCACTGTTATCAGTATCCACTGTAGCAGGAGAGAGCTGAGGAAAGGGAGCAGTTGCAGAGCATGACTTTCAGCAGTCACGATAAAAAGATATGCATGGAGTGAATGTGGGTGAAAGTTAGGACAGAAATAAGCTCATTGTGCCAGATGGGATGTGTGTAATAATACAGGGACAAGTTAGCCTCTGTTGGGCTATTTGTCTCAGAGGGCTTCTCCTTCTAGTTCTAGAGAGAGAGTCGGTCTACAGCTGCTAGGGTACTTAGAAATTCAGGAACAAGCATGTATAGTTCAGTGATATGGTTTTTATGCAGACATAAAGCAATTGCAGTGAAATAAAGGAGTTTCTTTAGTTTCATGAGGCTTAAAAATGGGTATGGCCCATAAAGCCATACACATCCCTCTTGATTTTTCTAATGCGCAGCAGCATTGGGTTTTGCAGAATACATGGAGCTAATAATTTCTAGGAGCTGGTCTGATCCATTGCTCGAGAAGCTGCAAGTTAGAGCTTGTTCCCTTGAGTCAGTTGTAACTCCTTTCTTCTGTCTTAAAATGTTAATAGAGCTGTGGAACTTCATGGGTGTTTGTAAAGCTTTGTGAATTGCTGCGATGAAAGATTGTCCTCTATAAAGTATAGAGTGTTATTCCTAGGCTCTTGTGGGGTAGAGTACCCTCCTTTTGTGCATATTGGACTTAAGGGCTGAATAATAATTGCTGAAACCTTGAATATTGACAATGATTTATGGAAGAACTGGAAGAATAGATGAACTTTCCATTAATGTAGGTAAAGAAACAGATATGCATTTAGTGAATGTAAATGTGTATTTGTCAGCCTTTCAAGAACATTAAAAATACTATTAAAGTAAAACAAAGCAACTTCAACATTAAGTAGAGCTTCTTTGTAGGAATATGATAAACATCAGACAATAAATAACTGCAAAGCACCTCAGAGAAGCAGTGTTACAGAAATACACACACACTTTGCCACTTGTGTCCTACATTCATTAAAAAGCATCAAGTACTGTGAATGGAGTATCAGCAATGTCTGTTTCCTGAGGTCTCCTTAGGAGATGCTGATCCACATTTGGTTATATTATTGTCTCACATCCAGAAACCTCAGCTTTCTGCTCCTTTGAAGAGTGTACCAGCAATGGTTTGGTTTCAGAGCAGTACTTCATCATTCTGTAGTTTCTCTGCCCCTCCCACTGCCTTGTACATACAATGCAAAATGTTTCTTGCAACTTCAACAACTATGTTGGTTTACGTGCAAACTGAAGATTTTAATAGGCAGAGGAAATGCTTCTAAAAGGCATCTCTGGTTTTTAGAAGTAGCTGCAAAAATGACAGCAAGATGGCCCATATTTATTGTCTCCCAATGATTTCTTAGTTTAGCCAGGAAGAATGGAAATATATCGTCCTTTTAGTACGTTATAAAAGTTTTATTGTAATTCTAATGAAATCAGTAGCAATGCAGTGCTGTAAGGTATAACATAATGGAAACAAACATAGTGATCCCACTTACCAACTCAGAGCTAAACTTTTAGTGTAGTTTGGTATTTTTGGTCCATCAATGACAGTATTTTGTATTTAAAACTTCTAACATTAGAGTACTATAAAAGCACTGTGACTTCTTTTCATGGCCTTGGCATTGTAGAGATCTAGTGCTGGTGTCTAACTGATGAATTAGACAAGTCTACATTTTCATTACATATTTACCATCACTGGTGCTGTATCTGTAAGAGTAATTCTGGCATAAGCATTAAGTGATATGATCACTCTTCTAGATAGTCTCAGCAGAAGCCAAAAGATGATGTAATGTCCTTTAATCCTAGATACTTATTTTAATGTCCTGGTTTACATGAGTTTCTGCAATAGTGTGAAGAATCACAGTCTACTCTGAAGCTGTATGTTGGGGTTTTTTGGGGGACCTGTCAGTTTTTCAATTTCAGCAGTAGAAATAAATACTTTTCAAGAAAAACTATGTATTTTGATTGATCTCTATATATCTGCAAACATATATAGATCATGCTTGTGTATGTTTGGTTTAGCTTTTATAATTTGGCTGTTTTTTTCATACCCATGTCCCAGTCCTGGAAAAGGCTTAGATAGGATTATGTCAGAAGGGTTTCTTGGATTGAGTGAGTTTTGCTGTGATTCGTTTGCTGGCTTGTTTGTTAGAACTTTTCTACATTAACAGCATCCTTAACACAGTTGCTTTTCTATTGCCAAAAATGCTTTTGGTGAGAGAATTGTTTGACTTTTTTTTTCTAATTCTACACACTAACACAAATCATATCAACAAAGGTCAATGTCATTGCTATAGGCTGTGCCTATGATAGAATTAGCTGCTTCAGTTGTGCCAAGATGGGTTACACTTGCATAATGATACCAGCAAACCATTTCTGAAGTAGATCTTGCCTGAGGTACATGCTTAACTTTACATACTGCAAATAATTTCACTGATTTCAGAAATTATTTGAAAGACAAAATCTTGGCCCCCACATTCCACAGACTTCAGTGGAGCTAGAAGCTACCCACAGGTTATAAAGCATTTTCAAACTGGACTAGAGCTGGTAGAATCCCCGTGGCTACAACAGAGGTAGAAATTGATCTTTTGATATTGAAGAAGAGGTGGGAGACATCTGTGGGCAAAGTGTAGAAAACTTAGCAACAGTACATAACTTGTTATTGATGTGAAAGAGAAGGGAATGAGCAGAGGCTTGCATAGAAAGTAATAACATTGCCAAAGGGGTAGTCTAGGAAAATAGCCTTTAAATCAACATTTTGGATAAATAGCTGTGGAACAAAATGGCATTTGTCAAGAGAGTTTTATCTCTGCAGATACAGGGATGGTATGGATGGCCTATTAGCGACACTGTGTGGAAACCATCTGCCAGGCAGAGGTATAGCTTAGATACCAGATACAAGAATCAAGAGTGAGCTCCAAGATGAAGGTGATATTCAAGTTATGGGCTGGTGCAACAGGAAGATGCTGTTATTCTTCACAAGTCATGAGGAAAGAAGATAATGGGCAGGAGAGTCCTGGGACAAAAATTAAGGTATCTGCTTTAGCCATGATGAGTTTGTGGTAATAGCTAAACACATGCATAAAAATATAAGAGAACAAGCTGAGATTCCTGTTTGAACAGATGTGGCATTCTGTAAGCCATCAGGATAGCTGAATTTGTGTTTGCAAATGAGATGAAATGTGAAAGAGCAAGAGAAGGAACAAAAAGGAGAGAGGCCAATGGACATACAAAAGAAAACTGAAAGGTATGGAGCATGAGGAGAGTTCAGTAGAGGACACACTGAGAGAGCACTCAGAGAACTAGGAGAAGGCTTCAGGGAATGGTATCTCTGAAGCAGAGCTGGTTAGGGGAGGAGGCCCTTTTCGTGCAATCATCAATAAACTATCCTTTGAAGACGAAAATTAATGACTTGAACTGTAAATGAGGCAGTCACATTGGACTAGTTGTGTAACTCTGTGGTCTGCAGTGTACACTTCATGATAACGTGGCCCTGTAAGTTTGTTTGCTTTTCATGATCTGTTTGAATTAATGTATTGCTAACTCTGGGTGCATTTAAAAGACATTTACTCTGGCATTTGGAAGGCATGATAGACATGTACATGAGATCCTGAGGTCTAAAGCAGGGTGAGAACAGTGTATTTCTGGTGTCATGCATTGAATATTGCATGGGACAGGCTGAGCTGTTGCAAATGCCACATGATGCTTTTAGCCATTCCAGAATTATTCCATGACTTCCTGGTATCTTAGGCATGCATTCGTGCCTTAGCTGAGAATGCTTGTCCTGTGTCCCAGGAGATACATGCTCCTGGTTCTTCTCAGCCAGTTTTGCACGCCGTTTTGCAGTATCACTGGTACAAGTTAGATTACTTATTTTGCTGATGTTGCCCTTTTTAAAGTATATTTTGCAGAGATTTAACCAAAATTTTCATCATCTCTTAAAATAGGCAGCTTGCTGTGTTCAGATGGGCCAACTGAGGCATTGCACTAATACACAGGTGTAGACTTGTTGAATTATAGTATAATCTGAATGTTTTCAGCTAATTAGCACCTGTGTTTCTGTTGCATTTTATTTTTTCCAAGCAAATGCAGTAATGGACTGTCCCTGGAGCTGATGGAAGATGAGTAGATACCAAGTGTCTCCTGTCCATAGTGACCACTGTGAAAATGCAGTGACTCTGTTCTGCTCTTGTTGAGCATGCTCGGCGCCTGTTAGCATTAATAGGACTTACACATGTGCTCCAAGTGCAATGTACCCCATAGTCTCTGGGCAATAGAAATCCTTATCTTGCATTTCCATATTGCTGCGTGGAACAAAAGCCATTGTAAAAACAAATCCACCCCATCCCTCTATGGGTATTTTGTCTTGCTTGTCTCTTCATGAGAGCTGATTTGCAATGAGACAACCTAAGGCTGACAAAAGACAGCCTGGTTTCTTTCTGCCAGTTTAAAGAGAGACAAGGAGAGACTTTTTCGACACACTGCCACACTGTCACTGTCGAGACCTTTTCTAAGCTTTATCTTCTCTAGCTACAGAGTTTGTGAAGTGAAAATCACCTCTCCTGAAAATGCTGTACAGTTTCCATGGGATCTGTCTGCAGGTTAGACTGTGGCTCCTGATTTACAGAAGTGTCACTGCATCCAGGTGGCTTCAGACAACTCTGAATGCTAAAAGATGTGATAAATACCGGTATTGACAAAGAAGCCAACCTGAGCACTTCCCTGCCCCACTCCGCTCTTTTCTGCCCTACCAGTTGTGTCAATGTGGCTGTAAATGAAACCATGAAACCATGACCATGAAACTAGTAAACTGAAATGATGGAAAGTCAGAAACATGGCAGAAAGGGGAAGGGGTTTTTTGATCTTTAAGGGATGCAGTTTTTCACATGGCCCCACAGACATTTATATGTCTGTAATTAAGATGCTAAGTTCATAGAATTGTAGAATCATAGAGTGGTTTGGGTTGGAAGG
>NW_010176879.1:3602-6349 GCF_000695765.1 Mesitornis unicolor | reverse complement strand
CCATATTGGACTTTTAAGGACTTTTTTTCCCTTATGGAAAGGGGCCCACGTGGAAGCAGAGACAGAGAGACTCTGGGCTGAGGTGGTTTTTTTTCCTACCTCTTTAAGAAGCACATGGTGGGAAGACTGACCGCAAACCCCTACTCCCATCCCCCTGCGCCTCAAGGCAACGGGGGAGGGGGAAGGTGAATGAACCGGGAACAAAAGCTGAGCCCTGGAAGAAGGGAGGGGTGGGGGTAAGGTGTTTTGATTTTAAGATCTGGTTGTATCTCCCATTGCTCTACTCTGATGTTGGTAACAAATTAAAACTGCTTTGTTTTTTATTCCTTATGATGAGTCTGTCTTTTGCCCGTGACCTGTTTAAGTGGTGAAAACCCCTCCCAGTCCTTATTTTGACTAGCCCTTTTTTTAGGGCATCGTGGTGCTCAGTTATGCACTGGGCCTAAACCACGACAGGTTGTCAGAGCCATACAGAATATGATCAAAAAACAATAATTAGGAAGTGTGCCTATAAAACTCAGAGTGTACAAGAACTGAAGTAACTTATAATTGACCAAATTAGAGCACATTGTTCACAGAGATACAGATGATTTCCCAGCACAAAGGCAACACATAGGAAAATGTCATAGAATCACAGAATCATAGAATGCGCTGGGTTGGGAGGGACTGTAAAGGTCATCCAGTCCAACCCCTCTGCCGTGAGAAGGGACAGCATTACCAGATCAGGTTGCTCAGATCTCAATCAAGCCTGACCTTACATATCTCCAGGGATGAGTTATTTACCACCTCTCTAAGCAATATGTTCCAGTGTTTCACCACCTCCATAGTGAAGAACCTCTTCCTAATGTTTAAGCAAAATCTACCCTGCTCTAGTTTAAAACCATTACCCCTCATTCTATCACTACTTGTCCTTGTAAACTGTCCCTCCCTGGCTTTCTTGTAAGTACCCTTCAGGTACTGGAAGGCTCCTATAATATCTCCCCAGAGCCTTCTCTTCTCCAGGCTGAAAAACCCCAAGTCTCTCAGCCTGTCCTCACAGGAGAGGTGTTCCAGCCCTTGAATAATTTTGAGGCCCTCCTCTGGACCTGCTCCAACAGCTTGATATCCTTCTTGAATTTAGGTCTCTGGAGCTGGACACAGTATTCCAGGTGAGGTCATACCAGTTCCTCATCTGAAAACTTGAAGTGTTTCAAAAACACATGCAAAACAATTGTTTGAAAGGATAAATCAGTTGTCCCAAGTTTCGTTTTTCATATGTAACTGAAATGTTTACAATGATTAGAAGCTTAGACTTTCCGAAGATACTTAACCATTGCTAATTATTTGTGTTCATATTTGTTAAGTATGTGGCATGAAAAATTCCATTTCAAAGTATTGAAGTCTAGCAAAGTTCTGAAGAAATGAAACAGTATTTTTTAAACAGTATTTAAAAAAAATACAACTGCAAGTAGTATCAGTCCTGTAACTTCTAAGTTAAAGGAAAATTACCTCTCACATAGAGTAATATGGGCTTATGTTGGCTTATGATTTAATTTCAAGGCTGATTCAAAAATATATCAGGTGTTCTGGATGCAGAGGTCCAAATTAAATGAAGAATATGTGAATTTGTTTAACTTCAAAGTGGTTAGAATGAAGATATATCATTCAATGGAACTGCAATGCCAAAAGAATAATATATTTCTCAGAGAAATAAGAGTATGTGCTGTACACAGACATACTCCTTTAGGATCAAGTTCTCCTTTCAGAACATTGCACTATAAATGTATATTGCCTGCTCAGCACTTGTTCTGCCAGAAATTAACGTTGATAAATGTCCACAAATAAAAAGAGTCAGATCTGAGGAAGAGAAATGTAGTACTGATTGAAAACAAATGCTCAGAAAGACGCTTGCCTGTGCAAGGAACTTTTTCAGTGCCTGGCTTTTTCTAAGATATGACCATTCCAACTCACTGTTTCTAAGGTCATGACCATAAAGAAGGTCCTAAACCATGCTACTTCGTGATCAATAGAACCTTTAGTAGGTCAATTATAAATAAAGTCTAATAGGTGATCTCAAGGAAGAAGACTATTGTCTAAACTCTCATTGTCTAAGCAGAACTTTTCCCTCCTTTCAAATATCCCTTACAGAAAGTAATAAAGAAAAGGTGACTTCATTTACCAGTATTTTTCATTTATCATGTCAGGAGGCACAGAATTTCTTTTTATTGCAGATACTGAAAATTCTTTTAAAAACATGAACAGGTAAAGGAGATCAACGAGAACTAAATGCCAAATTCTGACTTTGCTCTAAACAGTCTAAGACTACTTTTTCTTTCTTTCAGAAAAATATCAAGCTAGAATGGACACTGAATATCTTTTCCCAAGCAGCTAATTCTTGTTGACACATACTTTCAAAGACCTGGATTTTTGTTGTATTACCTCTCTTCAGGAGCGATATTGATACTAAGCAAATGTATCATGCAAGCAGTCATTGATCGGCTGACAGCATGAAAGCCTTGTCTCTTTTAAAATATATACAGGCATTGATTGTTGATGTTATGGTTTAAGGATTACCAGCCTGAAAGAGAAGGACTGGTGATGTCTGTAGGACCCTGGGGGGTCAGAGATCAGTACTGTTCCCTCCCCTATCCGGCCACAGTCTATAAAAAAATGAGGAGGCCCGAGGTTTTCACGGGCTTTTTCTGGCTTCCCAGACTGCTTCCTGTCGCCTCTCGAGACCGCTGGGGCTAACCCCACCTGCTCGGGAG
>NW_010176879.1:0-3413 GCF_000695765.1 Mesitornis unicolor | reverse complement strand
TTGACTCTTAACCTCCAACCTTCTTCTCTATGCCCTTTTTTTTTTTTAATCCTCCCCCTGGGAGGGTAGGGTACAATAGAGAGAAAATCCTGCTCTCTGACCCTTTAAACGGAGACAGTTGAATTGAATAAATCCAAAAGACCCGACAAAAATATCAGAATTGATGTCACATTGGAAAGAAAAGTTGCGATTTTTAGTGAAGGATAATATTCTACAGCTGTAGGACAGGGCCTGAAGAGCAGGACCCTGAGTGCTGCTCAAGTCATGACCATAAGAGGGGCAAACAAGGACCTGAAAAACAGGTATTTCAACCCTGAGAAAAGCAAGTTCCAGGCACCTTACTGAGAAAGGCCTCAGGGGCTGTGCCTGAAAGGCAAGAGGTGTTTGTTAGTGTAACAGTGCATCACTGACCAATCAAATGCAGCTGCGCACAAATGAATCAATCAGTTTAAAATACGCAGCCAATGTAAGCATATATAAGGAAGTGACTGCACACAATAAACCGATACTTTGCTTGCATCAAGCTGCGTCCCGTCTCTCAATCGCCGCATACAACAATTTCTGAAATCATTGCTTGTCATGCCTTTGAAGTGTTAAAGAATTATAGCACTTTTTCCAGAAACAGCAGTTTCAGAGTGCTAGGTAAAATAATTAATTAAATGTGGAACTAATTTATTTCTTATTAAAGTCAAGAAGAGCAGACAAAATAATAGCTAAAAAGTCATATAAGGTTTTCAACCCATATCAAATTAAAACTGAGCACATTTAAATCCTGTGCAATCCTATATGAAGTGATTTGAACTGTAAAGGTGTATGTATATATATTCATATAGAGCAAATAAAACTGTGTCTGTGATGGCTGTAGCATAGAATAAACACTACACTAAAGACCACCCTCAGTTATGATAGTGTGTAAGTTGCACTTCCAACTTTTTATATAAAACTGTATGAACTTCAATGGATTCAGTGATTTCTCAGCATAGCAGAAAGTTAGGTGCCTTGGATTTATTCCTAGAGTATCCAAGAGACAAAGTGAAGTCAATTGGTGGGATTTTTCCAGTTTGGGGGAATAACAGTCCCTGATTGGATCCTGATTTGGTCTCAGAGGAATCCTAGTACCACTGGGAACCTGTCTTCTAGACTGACACGGGTCCTTTACAACTCTTGTGGGGGAAGGATAGAAAGCAGGGATGTGCAGTCTGATAAGTGTAACTTAGTGAAAAAATAAAACCAAAAAACCAGCCAAATGAAATATCCAGATTATGCCAGAAGACTGATATACAAGCATGTGTGCCAGGAAGAAAAAAACAGTGGGTTTGTTCTTTTTCTTCCTTCTCCAATGCCCTCTTGTTTTCCAAGTTTGGAAAACATGTTTGTTTTTCTTGTTTGGGAAAAAGTACAACAAAACCAAATTCGAAATTAGATCCTCTTTGCTTCAAGTGTCACCCTTATCATCAAAACATTTTTCCTGATCTTCACAAAACCTTCTGTTTTTTCTTTTGTGCTCATTTCCTCTTCTGTTCCTGAGCACCACTAGAAAGAGTTGTCTCTGTCCTCTTTGCACCCTCTTCCAGTATTTGTACACATTAGAGAATTTCCCCATGAGCCTTCTTTTCTCCAAGCTAAACAATCCCAGCTCTCTCAGCCTTTCCTGACAGCAGAGGTATGCGTCATCCCAATGGCCAATCTCTGAACGCTTTCCACTATGCTCATCTCTCTCATACCGGGGACCTCAGAGCTAGCTGATCAAAATAGACTTACAGAATCATAGAATGTATTGGGTTGGAAGGGACCTTTAAAGTTTATCCAGTCCACCCCCTGCAGTGAGCAGGGACATTGGTACCAGATCAGGTTGCTCAGAGCCCCATCAAGCCTGACCTTGAATATCTCCAGGGATGGGACCTCCACCTCCTCTCTGGGCAACTTGTGCCAGTGATCTACCACCTTCATATTAAAGAAATTTTTCCTAATATCCAACCTCAATCTACTCTGTTCTAGTTTAAAACCATTACTCCTTGTTCTATTGTTACATGCCCTTGCTACATGCCAATACTCCAGGTGTGGCCCCACCAGTGGCAATATAGGCCT
The DNA here is from genome assembly GCF_000695765.1 of Mesitornis unicolor. Classification (NCBI taxonomy): domain Eukaryota; kingdom Metazoa; phylum Chordata; class Aves; order Mesitornithiformes; family Mesitornithidae; genus Mesitornis; species Mesitornis unicolor. The sequence goes on along the minus strand of NW_010176879.1, from coordinate 1,325 downwards.
GCTGGGAACACTTCTAATGCAGTCCAGGATGCTATTGGCCTTTTTGCTGTAAAGGCACATTGCTGACTCATGTTCAACGTGTTACTCACTGTTGTGATTTAAGCTACGAGCACTATATCATTCACTCACTGCTCCCCACTCCACGTGGGATGGGGAGAAGAAAAACATAACAGAGTTCATGGGCCGAGACAAAACAAGGGCTGGAAGGTTTTTTGCTCACCACTTACAGTCATTGGCAAGAGACTCATCCCAGGGAGAAAAACAAAACAACTTTTTTACTACTAGCAACAGAATGGAATAGTGAGAGATACAGCTAGATCTTAAAGTCAACACCTTCCTCCACCCCTCCCTTCTTCCCAGGCTCAGCTTTGTTCCCAGCTTCTTTACCTTCCCTCACCAACTCAGCAGCACAGGAGGACAGGAATGGGGTTTGCAGTCAGTGCATGCCATGTGGTCTCTGCTTCTCCTTCTTCAGAGGTATAGAAGGCTACTCCTACTCTACCTCTGCTTCCATGTGACACCTCTCCCACAGGAGACAGTCTGCCCATGGCTGCAGTATCCTTACAAAACTGCTCTGGTGCAGACGTCCCTTCTGCATGGTTCACTCCTTCCCACAGACTTCTCCAGTGCAACTTTCCATGGAGTCACAGCTTCTTCATGGGTAGCCACCTTCTCATGTGGATCTCTACCCCACCCTGTACAGGCTGCATGTGGGGCGACCTGCCCTCTCACCAGGGGTTGCAGGGGAACCTCCGCTCTGTGCACCTCCTTCTCTCCCTCTCTTCTTTGCTTCACTGACCTTGGTGTCTGCACAGTTGTTATCCTCACATTCCACTCCTTTCTCCACTGCAGGTTTCTTCTGCTGATTCTTGAAGAATTTCTGGCTCTCTTGGGCTGGAGCTCCAAGAGGGCATGAGCCCTGACTGGCAGGGCCAGGTCCATGCTGCCCACACTGGGGCTGCACTAGCTGGGGCTGGGGGCCGTGTGCTGCACTCTTCTTAAGTACATCAGTTCACAGAGGCACTGATTAGCTTGGCTTTGGTCAGAGGTGGGTTCAAAACTGAAGCCAGAGGAGCTTCCAGCAGCTTCTTACAGGGGCTATGTTTATAGCTCCTTCCCCCCTACTAAAAAAAAAAAAAACAAAAAACCCTCACAGAAACCCAATACACACACTAGGACCACTAGCTTTTCTGAAAAGCTGTTTTGCAGCCTTTTGATTGCCACCATACAGTGTTGCATGAGATAGTTCCTTCCTAGGAGAGTGCAGAAATTCTTCTTGTTGTTACAAGGTTAACAGAGAATCACAGAATCACAGAATATTAGGA
>NW_010176878.1:15098-23550 GCF_000695765.1 Mesitornis unicolor | reverse complement strand
GGCAGTAGGGTTGGACTGGATGATCTTTCAAAGACCCTTCCGACTCCTAATATTCTGTGATTCATAGGAATTTAGCTGCCTGAAACCAATAAAAGGAGAGCTGTGCATGTAAAACATGATTGTGGTTAAAGGGAATGGAGAATGAGGTTTAAGAACTGATGACAAAGTGAAACAGGTCCACATGACACACTTGGAGAAGAAAGACACATCCAAGGCAACCAGGAAGCCTATTGACCAGGCGTACCTGCGAAACAGACTGGAGCAGCAGGGAGTATGCACCAATACAAGGAGAAAGGTCTCAGGAGAGTCCAAACTGTTCCTGAAAGGTCAGAACACAACCTTTAACAGCAAAAGCTGCCACAAGTGTTTACTATACATGACCTGGCGGTCTATCCAAAAGCCAAGAAAAATCAGGAACTTTAAGGTCTAAGTTTGCAAAGTGCTGTATAATTTACAGAGAAGTTCATGTGCCAGTTAACCATAATCCATTTTTTCATCTCAAGTTACCCAAAAATTTGTGGGAAGACAATCAGTGGTGGATGCTGATAAAAAAGCATCATGAACAAGAAAGAAAAGAGTCAATATCCAGTAATGCTGGGTTCAGCTACCAACAGTACAGAGACTCACAGGTTGCTGAAACAAACATTTCATTTTCATTAGGATGGTCTTGCTTGCTGGAAGTGGTTATGTGAACAGTAGGCCATGTAGGCTCAATTATTTACTTACTAACAGGACACTAAGTCTTGATGCTAACATATACACATTTCATATGGCTACTGATGCTTGTATACTTTTGTTATAATCTCTGATAGTAAATTAACTAGTGCTAAGGCATCAGCACTGAACTTAATTAGCCAGTACTTTTATTTGTTCAGCCTGACCTTAGCAAAGTTTTGGTGCAGGTGAGCTCACACCCTCCTAAATACCTCCTGACTTGAAGCTGGGTTGAATAAATACTGTCTTGAGTGAGTAGTTCAGATGACAGCAAACTTTGAAGTGGATGACAAAAGAGGTAAATATAAAGCATACTGAAAGGCAGCCTAAGAACTACATAATCAAGCCTGACACTGTTTTATTTACTGATACAGATTCTACCATTAAAACATTACCAAAAGACAAAAGACTGAATGACAGAGGAACACAGATCATATCAAGAAAACATGAAGTCTACAGAGTAACTGAACAGAAAGATAACTTGGAACTAGTTAGAGACAACCAGAAGACAAAAGCAGACAGGTCAATCCCAGGACCCAGAGGATGCAGAGCTTTGGCCAGTTGCTGAGCTGCCTTAGGCACACTGGAAGGAGTTTGGCATATGACAACCACAGAATCTTTCTTCTCCAGCCAGAGGGTGTGCCTGGCCAGCACAACAGAGAAACTGCATATGAGCCATATCTTATGAGCTTAGCAAAAGGGCAGTAATTGACCATGAAAGGCTTATGGCATCTATCGATTGAGATGTGTCCATGGAGCAAATGTTCTGAGAGGAGAAAAGACAGAAGTAAGTCCCACACTAACAGCAACATCACAGCCAATCAAAGACTGGGAGGAAGACTTACATATTGAAAAGAATAGAAGGCCTAACACAATATCTTTGTGAAGGCTAAGTCATGCAAGTTGCCTATGAGCTGGGACCAACTGGCAGCTGGAAATCAGTAAATGCTTGCACAGAGATTTCAAAATAGCATGGAAGTCAAGAGAAGACAGCAAAGACAGCAAAATACAAGAGTTCAGTAGAGGACGGCAGCCCATAAGAACATAGCAAAAAATTCCAGCTATTTTGAAGCATCTCTGTAAATAGATTTTTCAACTAAAGAGCCAATTAAATTGAAACATGGTGCAGAGTTTTTCACACCTAACTTCAAACATCTGCCATGTAGATGTCTCCCATCCAGCCTGGTTATACTAAGCTCCCTTTACAGTCAGTGGGAAGAATAGACATGATTCATCTCATTTATTTGAGAGACTCATTTTAGAATGACATGACTTGCACCCTACTAGTACTTGTTTCTCTCCATTTTCTAAGAAGTGAGTGTCAGTGATTAGCTCAGATGGAGACATCTGCATGTGGCCTCATAACTCCCAGCCAGGGAGTCGTCTTGTGTTTTACCTCCCATTAAGCACCATGCAGGAGGTTGATTGTCATTTTCATATGTGGAAGGCATTTTCTCTCAGACAGCAAAAGTGCCACATGACTATGTGGGGTTTTTTTCACACAGTATCTTGCAATCAGGAGGGCTGGCTTTGGGCTTGATTTACAATTGTTGGCTTGGCTTTTAGGACACTTCTTCATTCAAAATGGTCCCTTGAAGATCACTAAGTCAGCAGACTAAAATTTTGATCATCATTTTTACCATGATTCAAAATGGTAAAGAGCTACACTGGCTCTGTCTTTAAGAGAAGTTGTAGGTCTTTCCGTCTGTCTCTCTTCTACACACTGCGTGCACTAACATCATTGGATAGATAATGGCTTCCCACAGAGACCCTCAGCAGGGTAGGGGGCAAATTCCCTCTTGGGAGACACCAGTGCCTGATGAAATCTGCAAGGGACAACCCGACCGGATAGTTTAGGATACCACAGGAAAGGCTTCAGCTGCAGCTATTAAACACATTACTTCTAACTGCAGTAGGGTATCTAAGTCTCTTTTTTCCTCAGCTGTATATTAATGTAACAGAAGAGCAAAAATAACAGAAAATAAAATTACATTAACTTAAAAATTAGACAAGTTTATTACAAGTTAAGAGTTCTTTAATGTGCCTACACAAAGTTCAAATGTTCATAAAGGAAATCATGTGAGGTCAAGTGTGCTATTTTTTAAATATAACAATCTGATAAACCTTGAGCTAATACCCAAGGACAAAGCTGGTACTGAGTTACTGCACATTCCATTGAGGAATGAAATATTAATATAGAAGGCTACTGGTAGTTTCTTACAGGTCTCAGCATCACTGAATCTTGCAGTGGCAGTGCTGTGAGCCAGCCTCTGCACTCTTTGCTCCCAGGCCTCCCGTTATTTTCAAATGGAATAGTCCCTCTGTAAAGACAGAGCAAAAAATTGTAGGGCATGGGCTTTGCAGTATTAGAAGCAGTGTTTTGAAAACCTGTGGAAGCTGGTAAGTCTGAGAGGTTTGCCTTTAGGGCTCAAATTCAAACATCCCTTTGTAAATATAGTCGATACGCTGTGGTTTTCATATCCTAAGGAGAAACTTGATATAACATGAATCTTGCAATATTTTGTAATGCATGCTTAACCTCTAAATGTGCGTCATGCAAAGATTAAGAGGCAGCATTATTGCTTGCAAAATCACCTGTTATTTCCAGGAAACAGTCATTTGCTGGACCTGTCCTTGTCACTGGCATAAGTATAATGCTTTTAATAATCTCCCATTCCCTAAGTGATGTGTTTGCATCAAAATGATGGATACGCTATAGCTGGCAGAATTTTGTAAGATCTGCTCATTTCTATCTTGTTCTTCTGGTGCCATCTAGAGGTTTTATTCTTCGTTCTATGAAGCAGAAAATAAAGAACTTTATTATATTTCAAAAGTTTCCTTTAAAAACCACTTGTGTATTAACATCACTTAGGGTGCTGTTATCACTGAACCTCTGTCTCCATACAAGAGCAGACTAATGAAAGGTGCACAAGTTTTTGAGCTGTGGGATGCAAGTGAACCTTATGGGCTGGGGAAGGATTTACACTAAAGGCTAATACTGTCATAAAAAAAAAAAATATTTTCCTCATAAAAAGCACCTGAAAATTTGCCTTAGGAGAAATTTTCATAGAATCTGTTTTCAAGAAAATAAACAGCAACATATCAAAGCTGATTCAAAGGAAGCAGGTGCTTAGAGAAAAGGCAGCCTTGCCAGCCTTGTACCAGAATGCCAACATGACAGCCACAGCCATTACCTGGGCCCATCAGCACAACTGACTGACATCTTATCTGCCTCCTCTGACAAGCCAGTGATGCTCCATTTCAAGCTAGCACTACCTAGAAAAGCGCACCATGAAACACAGACCACATGAAACTCACCAGTGAGAGAGAAAATCATTCTAATAGAAGCATTTCTTCTTAAAAATAACAAAAATAGTTAATTCATTGTAATGGCCCCCTGGATTTGTAAAAATAACAGACTAGATTCACATCTAGTATAAATTAATCAATCTCCCTTGACTTTAGTGAGGGTAAGCTCATTTTGCATCAGACCTTCTCCAGCAAATCTTCTTTCCCCCTTCTTCAACATGTTTATTAATTAAACTAACGTTAACACCAAGTCTGTGATGGGTGTGCGCAAACGCTAATATGCCTCATTATGAATTCCATTTGGCTTGATTACCAGAGCTTCCTATTTGTCCCTCTAATGTTCATCCAATTGTATTGCCCCTCTGGGCAACTAGATACATGTTCACTCTGAAAAGATCGCCCCTTTTAAACAGAGCTGACGCAATTCATTTCCAAGCACTGATAACAAGATTTTAAAATGTGTACCAAAGAATCAAAGGAACACTGAATGCTGAAAAATGTGAAAAAGTTTATAGGAAGTCCATAGCCTTTTGAATACAATGTTCCTATGAATGATAATTTCTGTACTTCAGCAGAGGATTAACTGTCATAATAAATTACTTCTGTTTGCCTGGAAGGAAATAAGTGAAGCTTGCTTAACTAAGACAGCCAGCTAAAGGTACAACCAAGATGAGACTAACCTTGTCTCCTATGCCCAAGGATACCTCTGAAAAGCTGCCATAACATGCAATAATTTGATAGTCTCAGCTAAAATTAACCTGTGTACTGTAGAAGCAGATAAGAATAATATTAAATTTTTCTGCTGATACTCACTTTGTATGGTACAAAGACTGGCTCTGATGTTTTGTGAGCTTGTATAGTAAGATTTTGGAAAGCTTAAAGGTCTTTAATAAGAAATAAGAATAGAAAAGAAAAAAATTTGAGGGTTTTTATTGAGATTTGCTGAAGTTCTTGTGATAAGAGATACATATAAAAATATTTTTTCTTATTTTGATAGGTATTTGGAGGATAAATCCTTGCTTTGTTTTGTGTCCTAAAATCTCCTAATTAAACTATCTCACGGCAGTAACACGTACTTGAGTCTTTAACCCTCCTGGACACTTCCATTCAATGACCAGGCACTATGTCCTTCCACAGCCACAAGAATTTTTCACCCAAAATAAGCATTTTTCATCACTGTCTAATGTAATTCCTAACTGTTTATACTACAAAAATACAAACTCACTGTTCATTGGCTCTAAGTACACAAATCTTTCAAAAAGCTGTTTATTTAAAATCCAAGTCTCTTTTAATAGAGAGGCTATTTCCTTTTCTGCGCTAGCCTGTTGTTTTTCTGTCATGACTACTTACAGATATCAGTGAGTTGCAGAAGAGGCATGCAGTCTTCCTTTCTTGAGGAATTTGAAACTACAATGAATCCATCCTCATTATTATCTCTTCAAACCATCAAGTTCTTAAATAATCTACAGTATCACAACCTCAATCTCTCCTTAAATACTGAAAACTAAGATCAAGCACAGGAACTTGCATTTAACAAGCTCATGTGACAAGTAGAATGCCTAGGTCTAGTCTCTTTTTTCAGTGCCTGCTTACCTAGTCGTAGTGAAAAAGAATAAATAGAAGCAGCACTTCCAAATAAAGGGAAGACTGGGGTTGCACTACCCTTGGTGGTCAGAGATACAGGTTCAAATCCCCATGGATGAAGAGGAGGCAGAAGGGAAATGCTGCTCTCCTGTCTCCCAGATGAGTGCTCCAACATACTGTACCTGACAGCTTGTAAACTGATTTCTCATTTCCTCTGCTTTTCATCTCTCTCAAAAATAAAAGACTTTTTTAAAATCAAATGAACTATTTGTTTGCCAGGCAAAACAACGGAAGGTCTATGTCACTTAAATTAAAAAAAAAAAAAAAAAGAGGGGAAAAAGCCCTGAGATTAAACTTAAGCTGAACTGTTCATTTTCCTGTTTGTTTGGGTTTTTTTCATATTGTCTGCTGGGGAAAAAAAAAAAAAGCCAGAACAATTATTTCCATATTATCCACACTTTCAGCTCAGCACTGACTTTCAGCCATGACCCCTAACACAAGTTACAGTTCTGATGCTTGTTCCAAACACTTACATCCAGTTTCTTCAGTGGAGATTTTGCAGAGTGCCATTTCTCCAGGCCACTCCTCATCCAAGGTCACCTATCTTCCACACCATTCCCTTCTCCTCACATTTATCCTAGAGGCTAGGAGAAGTCACAAGACAGGAAGGCTGGATCAAGAAGGTTTTTGTCACCAGGGTGACTTACCATTAGAAGAACTCTTTGCTGGAAACTGGTTAGCAAATTGCAAAGGTTCATTGAGGTAGATAAATGGACTTTTATTTAACACAGAACTTGATATGACAAAAACAGTGCTGCAAACACTCAGTTGTGTATTATATGACAGAGTTATCTTACTGAAGCCCGTTTTATTTGAAAGTTTCATGATAAACATATATTGAAATCTTTGTCTAGCATAATACCACTTCACCCATGGAAGAGTTCTGTTGTTCATTTTGGATAGAGGAGAATCAAAGACAAAATTATCGTAGGTGACTAAATTGTATACATGTCTCTTGGTATCAGTTTAAGCTTGCATCTTGACCTGTATTTTAAAGACTAAGATTAATGTTGCAAGTGCCACCCAGTGACTGTGATTAACCATAATTTTTATTCTTTATTGTAAGTCAATAGTCTGCATGCTACCAGCTGTGAAATTGTGCAACAAGCAATAATTAAACAATGAAAGAAAGTAAACAAAACTAGTTAGGTGTAATTTGGAGCAGTGAGCAGCAAAGGTGACTTTTAAAGTTTTATTAGCATAAAGCAAGAAAAACAAAATACAACCACATGACCCATGCTTCAATGAGTAAACAGTGAACATTTGTAAAAGTCTACTAAAGATAAAGTCACACTGTAAAACAACAGTATCATTACTAAATAGAGACTATCCACTAGACTTACAGGATCAGAAGCTTCAAAGCCAAAGGGACTATGTGTGCAACAAACAGGAACCATTTCTGAATATGCATCTATCTGCAGTTCACTACCTTTATTGATGAGACACCTGTTCTCAGAGGGTTGTTGGGTTGTTTCATTTTATCACAGAGGGTTGGGGAGGGTGGAAATGGAGGTTTACTGTAGGTTTGTGCAACTTGCTATTGAATATGGGAACCTCTGGCAGGCATTTGGCTTTTGCGATTTGTAACTCCCACCCGATTACACATATTCAAAACATGAATGCTGCAGATGTGTACAGCACCATAGCACAGCTGCTTCCCTAAAGCAAACTACTAAATGCTCAGTTACCCTTTGGACATTACCAATCAGTTACGTATGAGAATACTCAACTACAGCTCATATATACTATTTTGTTTGTCAAATGTAGTGTTCAAGCTTTAATTCTTGTTGGATTTTTCCTTGCCCTCAGGTTTGAGGACTTATTCTGATGGTGGTATTGGCCTGGGTTTAGCAAGCTGTCCAGGCTTAATTTCAGGCATTTTTTCCCCATGTCTGTACACACTTACAGTGACATCCACTGTTTCCCCCCCATACTTGTTCTTGACATGGATACTGTATTTGCCTGAGTCTTCTGAAGTCACTCCCTTGATTGTTAAACTGGCATATTTCCCTTGTTCCAGTGAAAATGCATAGTGCTCATTAAGTTCAAAGGCCTTGTCATTCTTGAACCAAACCACTTCGGGGTCAGGATTTCCAAATACAGTACAGGTCAGATTCAGCGTCTGAGGGAAGAAAAAAAGTATTTTTGAGGATCAGTCAGATTTGTTTAACCTGAATATTCTCAGTATTGCTTTCAGGCACTTCTTATTCCTAGTTAATTAAAGAAAGACAGGTATCATGTTCTTGAAGACAGAAAAATAGATTTCCTAATATTTTTTTTCTTTGACTCAGTCTTTCCACCATCTTACCAGTGACTGTGATGCAGTAATAGCCTCAGGGTAACAGTGTCTGAAGACGGTAAGTTGGACTGTCATTGCAGTCCTGCCTGCAGGAGACTCCTAACAACCCATTAGTATGACATGAGGTTCAGGCAATGATAGGTTTAAAAACATCCTTGAATTTTTCCTTTACACAGCAGGGAGGAGAAGTGAGCAAATCTTTTCTGACCAAGGCCTCATGAGGTTATTGCTTGAGATGATTGAAAAAAAAACCCACTTAAAAATAGAGTACACAACATGAATCATTGGACATTGATTCCAGGTGCTGCTGACTAGTAAAATGGAAATATTTCATAAAGAATAAATAATACATAAATGTTTTAAAAGTGTTACATGCATGTACAGCCTATTCAGAGAGTAGCTGAAATGATCTAGTAGGCCATCCAGGCAGCTCAGGTATTTTCCAAGGACTGAACTGAGACTGAAGAAGCCTGTAAAATTTTCATG
>NW_010176878.1:14862-15064 GCF_000695765.1 Mesitornis unicolor | reverse complement strand
CTGAACCCCATTTTGACCACCATCTGTATATGTATGTAAACTTTATGTATTTAGGTACAGTGATGACAGGATAAATGAAAGAATAATTTGAGAAGCTGAATTGATTGCAGCCTACTTTGTCCACCTTTCCTTGAAACACAATGGGGCCAACATTCTGTCCCAGATAAGTAAAAGTCACGTGAAGAGTTTCACATATGCACCA
>NW_010176878.1:0-14842 GCF_000695765.1 Mesitornis unicolor | reverse complement strand
AAGAAAGGAAAAAAACCCATGAACAATCCAAAAATGATAGTTTCTTCCAGAATATTTCCTCATATTCACTTCCCTCCATATTTCCCTTCAGGTTTCACCAAATCCTGACCCAGGGCAAGCAAAGAAAGTCCATCTGTGTGCACACATACATGTTTTTATGCAATATTTTTCTTGAATGATGATGGCTGAATAGGTGTGACATAACTCAGAGAAAAAAATAAAATAGGAAGAAATTTTAAGTGATCAAAAGTGCCATATATCCACAAACAGAAGCATATCACAGGGGTAGTAGAACATACAGGACTACATACTATATAGTCTTGCATACTACATGCCTTCAAAGTCAGAGGGGAACGTCGAAGGAAGATTTACTTGATCTAGGCACAATCAAGTGACAACTTAAGAGTGTGAGTACTTTTAAAGATGTGATATTATGTAAGATGTAAAGTTGACTAATATCTTATAGGAACTAGTTTATCTGCAAAATATTTAAAGGAGTAATGATGCAAACACAAAAATAAAATTTTGGTAAATGAAACTAATGTGTAATAGCATGAGTTTAAAATCTTACTGTGCTTTCTGTGACTTGGGCCACATTTCATGACTGTTGCCCTCAAAAGTTACCTCATTTAAGAGGAATTAATAATTAATTCATAGTAATTAATCAAATCTTAATAAGTTAATATTAAAAACTTACCAGAGAACAGACATATTCCACAGTCATTTTAGATCATTTGGGCCTGTTCTAATTTATTAAATTATAGATGTGACCTAAAATCAGTTTTTACTCTCTTAAGAAGAACTAAGAAAGCTTTGTCTTGCGTCCATATAACTGTCTAGTCATACCATTCCATTGCACAAGGAAAACTCTCTGCTCTGTTTTGTTTTTTTTTTACAGTTACTTCTCACACTTGTACTTACACAAATTTTCACGTAGTACCTGTTCATGTTTAATTTAGAGATGATTTTAAAGTTTTGCTTCCTTTTGATCCATGTTGTTTTGTCTGATTTATCCTCACATGACTAGGTGTCCTTTGAAGCCTTTATTTCTGGAAATGCACTACGTAGTATTTCTTTAATTTAAAGTTGTAGGTTTTAGGGCATGATTGTATGAAGAAACTGCAGCTAATCTGTGCATGCAGATGTGACTTCACCATAGTTTGGTGGCTTTTAAACTGGTTATAAGCACAAGTTGTACTGAGAACTTTGCATTTAATTATCTCTGCTGGACTTCCTTTCATGATATTGCCTATTTTCTTTTTTGAATCCAAATCTATTTTCACCTAAGGTACTAAAGCACAAATTAATTATGAACTACTTGAAAAATTACTTCCTTTTGATTGTTTAAAGGCTGTAATGACCATGTAATAAGGCACTTCCTAGTTCTTGTGCTGTGAGAAGTGCTGGATAAAAATTGCTATGCACCTCCTCTGCACCGTGCACAATGCTGCAGATTTCTTTTTGTGTTTTACTCTGTTCTCTCTTTCAGTAATTTTTCTTCCCAGACTGAAGAGCTACTTTGTTCCCATAGGGACAGAGCACCCAGTAGAAGAAGATTTGCTTCAAGAGAAAGAGACAAAAACTTGCTGTCTGTGTGGAAAGGATGAAAAATATTTGTCTTTCTTGGACTGAAGGTGTGCACGTCTAGAGTCTGGAACTGCGCCCCAGATGGAGAGACCAAGTTCCAGTACTTTATCACACCTGTAAGGACTAATAGCAGCTCAGACTAATAGTCTTACTCTGTCCTAGTATCCAGAGAGTTTGAGCTGAAGTTGCATGAGGTTGCTCTCAATGATGACAAAAATACCTGTGAGGGACACCAGTCAGACAGCATCATGAAATTTTACCTCCACAAGTCAAGATGACCTAGGAAGACACTTTGCAAAGAGTTACCCATTTTGACTCTCTATCTGGGTGTTTAGTTATCATTGATGTAAAATATACATGTATGATTGACCTTCAATGTCTTATCATTATATATTGTAATGGGGCCATCTGCCAATATATAGGAAGAGGGGAGAGTTTAGCCCCTTGGCCCAGTTAGGTTCTTTACCCTTCTTTACTTTTAACAGCTATAGCAGTCTATGTCCGGCATGCTGGAGAATGAGACCTATTTTCTGTTTCTGCTATACAAGCTCTCCGAGAGGGGTTTGTTTCCTCTGCCTCTTCTGTTTCTTCTGCACGGCCTAAAATCTGAATCAGGCTGTCCCTCCTTTGAAGGTACAGTCAGCTTACAGTACCTGTGCTCACTTAGACTTTGCATGTGTTTCAGGTAAATAACTACCATTAGGTGGTTTAAATTATCTTACTTCTGCTTTCAGATTCTGTGAAATCATCTGCATTCCCTCCCCTTTTGTTGTCAAAGCCAACCTCTCACCAGTCCACATGACTTCTTGACAAAAACTGTCCTTACCTTCCCATCCATTATAGTAACGACGTCAGGTAAACCACCAATGACTTTACCACGATCTACGAGTTAAAGAAAAACATATGGACCATGTGAAGTTTAGACCTCAAAATTACTCATTTCTTAATGATCCCGTAACTTGTTGCCATATTAGTCACAACTTTTGTTTGGAATTATCTTTAAAAGATCTGTAGTCCCTGGTTAATCAAAAGTAAAATAATCTAATTTTTGTGATATTTTTGGTTATTTATTTTTAATGTATTTTATAGTCCAATCAGCTTTTTACCAGAGATTGTACTATAGCATTTCACACTGACATAAATAAAAACCTTGAAGCTACTGCTGAGCTTGACAGTTTGTGCTTTGGGCATAGACCAAAGCAAGGAGGATGCTTTTAGCATCTTAGTGGTATCCAAGATCTAAGGAAAAATTGTTCTGCCACTCTCTCTGTGGGCAAAACCATCTTATCATTACCAGGGAAATTAATACCCAAGTACCAGAATTTCTAGAGCCCTGAACAGTAACAAGCTTCCCCATTGTCTGTGTCTCAGTAAACACTGCCCAACAGGCATTAGCAAGTAATTTTTTACTTAATAGTTAGATCCCAATATTCAGTGTCATGAGCAGCTTTCAGAGTCAACACCTCCTTGTATGGCACCCAGAAGCTCACACATCACAAAGTCTCCACAGACACAAGAAGATAGAGTAGACGCTTGCAAAATGTGCAAAAATTTTAGTGAGTTTTCATTGGAATTAAAAACAAGTGAATCCACAAGTTACTATTATTATTGCAGTATTATGTGATAACAGGTGATTTCTCCAGCTATGATTTGTCCAGCCACAGAACTCTAAAAACTGTGGAGCATATAATGATGGCTGCCTTAAAGAGAACACTCGACTGCATTGTAGAATGCCTTTGATAAAATGTAAAATAAACTTACTCTTCTCAGCAAAAGCAGCTGCCCTAAAATTGTTGAGGAAGAGAGGAAAAGAAATATATGTTATTCATTAAATTATTGCTAAAATATTTTTTCTGTAAGTTAAGGCACTGCTGTTACAACATTAAAATGCAAGAGATGCAGCACTCACTTGAGTCGCTGGAATTCTGCATATGCATCATCAAAAGCTGTAACAAAACAGTTGTGAGAGTTACCGTCCACGAACATAACTTGTACTTGGGGCTTAGTATAAACATTTAAATACAAACCCATATTAAATCTGTTTTAAAACCTATACAGGGTTACACAGTAGCAAAACGGGTAACCAGACCCCTGAAAATCAATGTCATTGGTGGTGAAAACAGATATAAAAACTAAAAAGGAACATAACAGTTATGCAATTAAATTACAACTGGTTCTGACCAAAAGCTTTCTGGTTTTATTGTCATTTCTCTGATTATTGCCAGTTAATTCTGTTTAATCCATGAAAAGTCACCATAAAGTATGGTTTTATAGATATACCTTGCCCAGACAGATCAAGTGTGCGTTTGTAGGATTGCTTCTCGCCAAAGATTTCAAAGGTGTAGTTCCCCTTATCCTTTTCAGTGGGTTCACCTATCATCAGCCAAGCAACATCCTCTGCACCTCCAATCTTCATCTTTTCACCAGATGAAATCTTAGATTCTCTGGCAAAAATTAATAGAAATTAGTCTAAACCTTCTTTTCATGTATATTCTACACAGGAGATTATCTATAAAAAGATATAGAGGGTAACATATCATTCCTAAATTACAGATAAATTGCAACTAATGGGTGCAATTTCCCAGGAGACTCTCTTCTTGCTAATGGGGGTATGAAACACTTTGGAACCATTCCAAAGATTAACTTGTTCACCCTCCTCTCATTCTCCTTCTCTCCACATTCACAATCATCTGTCTTTATATCTATGTGCACATACATGCCTGTATGTGAAAATAGTACATGACTTTTGAGTACATGGACTTTGATATCTTATACACTACCACAGAATGCATCAGAATAGTAAACTACAGGCAAATAACCTTTTCTGATGAGGAAAAAAATCTTTACCTTCCATTACCTTCAAAAATTGACTAAGAAAACAATAAAAGATTTGCATAGAATTTAGTATTCTTGCATCAAGTCAAAATACAGCTTTGTTTTTTAAGAATAAGACAAGAAGCAGATTTTCTAACTGCAGGTAATTAATAAACAGGTCTTTAAAAATAGTGGTGTTCTATTAATTTATCATCACTTTCTAAGCTAAGAATATAAGAAAAGCCCTACTGATTCAGATCAGTGGTTCTTCTGGTCCATAATCTGTCCTGAGGTGTGAAAACAGAAGATGCTATTTAGGGAGAGCACGGAAACCAGTCCACTTTTAATGGTTTGCACAGAAGTGTCCTCTTTCACTCATTAACTAAAGAAATATAATTTTTTCACCCTTTCTCCCCAAGCATCTTTAGTTGGAATTTTGATAGATGAAGTCAGCATTAGATTCTCTTTGATCAGTTAATTTATTTGCCCAGACAAGGCTCATTTTGCTTCATAGCTAGAGAGCTACTTTGATGGGGAAAAGGAATTTTAAATATTTCCCTTTCTGTAAGATGACTACATTGAGTTCAGCATACCAAATTAGATAACTGGATAGAAAGTACTATATATCAGAAAATACTACATATAATATTCCCCACTGTGCCATAAGTGGATGATGCATTCTGGTTTTAGAACTTGTATTATGTTTCCTGCTATGCAATATAGTGGAAAATTCAACGCTAGCTAGAAATTCGCATGGTATGATGTGCAGACAATGGGAAAAAAAATATATATTGCCTAGCCTTTCATTTTTTCCAAGGAAAAAAATTGCTATAACACCATTTAAAAGAGCTAGGAGGTGTGGAGGGGCTGGAAGAGGTTGGTTGGTTTATTTGCTTGTTTTGGTCTTTGTTTTAGCTTTAACAACTCTGGCTTCTAATCATTGTATTCATGGAAGAATCAAAATTTTATTTGTTCAAAATCTGTGTTCAATGATCTTCAAGACAATGAATGCATAAGACAATATAAAATCTGAAATATTGAGGGACGGGAGGTACCTGTATGTAAATATAAATATAAATATGCATGCTGATATTTCCATATTAGCCATGTAGCATTCTCTAGTTTTATATTTCTGCAAGCTGGATGGTGGAATGCACTAAGTCACCTTTAAAAGTCAAGCAGATATAGTGAAAGACAAAGGCAAACTTTTTTTTGTTTTCATATAAATATCACATTTACTGAAAGAAGAAGCAGAACTTACTGAATACAAAGCTTAAGATATGCGTACATCTGTACACCCTTGCAGAAGTCTGCTCAAGCTCCCTGAACCTGTTAATCACTGACACTTTTCTTGTGTTCCTGTCCTCATAGAAATCAAGGGCTAGACAGCATTACAGAACAAGGACAACATGCTGGTAAGCCAGCCTCTTCCTGTCCAGGTCAGATCAGTTCACTGTATGTCATCTCTGTAGGCCATCAAGGAATGGGAAAGTCGAAACCACTTGAAGAGCTTTAAAATCCTTCCAAACCCTACCTGTGGTTTCAAACAAATGAAAGCCTGACATAGCACAGCATCTGGACACACATTTAATTGTAAATGCATAGATGAATAAAGGCTGCTTCCAAACTCAAAGATTAATGTCATATGAGGGTAGAAAATTATTGGGAACTGTAAGCTCATTTCTGGTCATATTCTCAGTTCTGAGAGCCATTCTCAAAGTATTTTGTGCCCCATTTAATATCTTTTCAAAGAGGAAGAGAATTAAAATATTTGGGGTTACTTAAGACTGTATCGATTTGAAATAAAATATAAATTACTTTCTTTATACAGGCTTTTACTAAACTTTGAAAGCAGATCCTTGGTATTCACTGAGGACAGGAGGAGAATTTCATCCATTTAAAGAAAAGGGCAATCCTGAATAGAATACTACACTCAGATATTTTGCTGTCTTTGAACTAAACATTATATAGAGGAAGACAAACAGTCTTGTGTTGAATAAGAGGCTGAAATACTGTAGATTCCTTTTTCCTGACTGTTACAACCTTTCTGTAGGTGTTGGACAAGTCTGTTAAAATTTATTCTACTGTAAGTACTATCTATGTGAAAAGAGAATATGAAATGCTGGAAAGAGAAAATAATTAATTTCCAATTACTAAATGAATGAGGCAGAATACTAAATAGTAAATCATTAAGATGGCATTTTTTCTCAAATAAAATTGAATGTACACAGCATCTTGAAAAAATATTCTCATCTACCTGTGAGACCAGTTGACTTTCATTTCTTCATTGTAGTACTTTAAGAAACACTGCAGCCTTATTCCTTCCTCAGTGCAAAGGATCTTCAGTTGAGAGGCTGACTTACCTATGCAAAATAGAATATATGTGGATCAAGCAGGATAGTGGAATGAACAGGAAACTATCAAATGGACTACTTGTGTTGTCAGGACAAAAACTTCAAGATCTTGACCATGATTCTCAGCTACCACAAAGAGACAATGGTTCATGCCTCTCAAAGGTGATCTGCTGATTTATATCAGGTGAAAGTTCAGCACGGATTTATGGTTTTACTGTCATATACAAGCACTATATTTAGCAAGAACCATTGTGAAATAATAAGCCAGTCATGAAACAGCCAGCTGTGAAACAGTAGTGTTGTGATTCTAATTACATGAAAATTTTATTCCTGTGCAATCCCTGTTCTTTCAGTGGAATAACTCTCAACTTCTTATTGTGAGCAGGATCAGAATCTCATTCTTCTTGTAATTAAGGCCCACTTAGTAACGGGAAGTAGGAAGAAAATGATTGCTACAACACTGACTCAGTATCTAAACCAAACAAGCCAGGTGGAATAATACTCTGTTCCCTTTTAATAGTGTCAATTAGGAAGGTCAACTGCCTATTCAGAAACTTAATAACATGACCATAATAACATAAGCATCATGACTCTTAGGGATTTCCCACTTACAGTGAAAATTCTCCGCCTCCGGCTCAGACAACTTTAACATTAAAAAAAACCTACATGAAAATCCAAGACAGTATTTACTTACCACTGACTCCGCTCAATGCCAGCATTATATCATCATACACTGAAGGGAAAAAAATTAAAATATATACCATCAAAATTAAATCAGAATATAGCTTTGTTATGTTCAGTTTAATTAAAGTGATATGGGAAAGCTTCATATCCTTAGGCAAAGAAAACCATTAAAATCGTAACAGGTGTATGGGAAAAATTGGAGATTGTGTACAGCATATGAATTCTGTGCTGTGTTACTAAGTATCTCCACTGTGCACAGAGTCAGCTGTCTGCTGCCACATCTTTGTCTTTGTACCCCTCAGGCCAGAAATAATAAAAGGTCATTAAAACTGGATAGTTCACATTGAAAGGAGAGTGCAGGAGAAAGAAATATTATCACAGTTTAGGTGAAAACAGTTTTCACCAGCTCCCTGTAGGATGGCATTTGACAAACGTAAACCCCTTCAACAGCAAGTGAAAGTAAGAAGGTATCATATCAAGCTTTTGAAATATCACAAAGCTGATGGGTTTGCAGAGGAGGAGAATCCCGTAGACAAGGGCAGAAGATCAGGGAACTCTTTCATAGCAGAAGAATTCTACTCAGTGTCACTGTGTAAGGAGAAAAAAGAGAGAAAGAAAGAAGCACCATAGTCTGAAAAATGTGTATTCAAGACTGAAGAATGCATATTCAAAGTTGAAGAATTTTTATGAACAGGGAAGACAGTGAAATATATGAAGTTCAGAAAATACTACTTGTATATTTGGTCTGTATTGATGTATCTGCACATTTTTTGACTCTGCTAAAATAAATTGTGATTCCATTCCATATGCTTCTACTGGCATGTTAAGAAGGCGGACATGAATTGCATACTATATATATATTAAATTCAGTCAGAATCATAGAGTCGTTATGGTTGGAAAAGTCATTTAAGATCATAAAATCTAACCACTAACTAACACTACCATGCCCACTTCTAAACCATGTCCCTGAGCATCATATGTAGACGGCTTTTAAATACATCCAAGGATGGTGATTCAACCACTCCCCTGGTCACCTTGTTCCAGTCTTTGATAACCCTTTCAGTGTACAAATTTTTCCTAATGTCTAATCTAAACCTCCCCTGGCATAACTGGACATAATTTCCTCTTGTCCTATCAGTTGTAAGTTGTGAGAAGAGACCCACACTCACCTCTATACAACCTTCTTTCAGGTAGCTGTAGAGGCTAATAACATCTCTCCTCAGCCTCCTTTTCTTTCAGACTAAGCAACCCCAAGTCCCTCAGCTGCTCCTTATAAGACTTATTCTCAAGACCCTTCATCAGCTTTATTGCCTTTCTTTGGACCCTCTCCAGCACCTGTACTGCGGCGCCCAAAACCGAACACAGTACTCAAGGTGCAGCCTCACCAGTATTGAGTACAGTGGGACAATCACCTCTCTAGTCCTGCTGGCTATACTATTCCTGATGCAGGCCAGGATGTCATTGGCCTTCTTGGCCACCTGGGCACGTTGCTGGCTCATGTTCAGTCAGCTGTTAATCAACACACCCAGGTCCTTTTCTGCCTGGCACCTTTCCAGCCACTCTTCCCCAGGCCTGTAGCATTGCATTGGGTTTTCATGACCCAAGTGCAGGACTCAGCACTTGGCCTTGTTGAAGTTCTAACAATTGGCTTCAAACCCTCAGCTCATTGATCCAGCCTGCTTTCCTGGAGAGGGCTGAATACCTGCCTTTTGCTGGGAAGCAGTGAATGAATTCTTTAATTTGCTTTGCCTGCATGCACAGCTTTTGTTTTACCTGTTAAAATGACTATTTCAATACGTGAGTTTTCTCACTTTTCCCCTTCCAATTCTCTTTCCCCTTCCAATTCTCTCTCCCATCCCACTGAGGAGGAGTGAGTGAGTGGATGCATGGGGCTGAGCTACTGGGGTTAACCCACAAAACAGCTTTACAATTTTACAAACAAAATAACTCACCTCAACATATTCAGTCATTTGAACATCTTGGTGCTTTAGGGCTTTTTGTAGACATAAAAGCTTAGCAAATTTGAGAGAGAGTTCTCTACAAAAGTTCTCACATAAAAGGGAGTGTCTGTCTGATCAGAAACACTTCATTTCTAGCCTGAAAGTGTTCCAGAGATTACTCATTACAATGCCCAGTGTCTCCCCTCCCAAACTGATGATCTGCACTTCAGGCCTCTGTAATGTAAGAGGAGAACTGAAAAACAATGGACCCCGAAAATTTTGCTAGTTTGCCATTTGCAAGGGTAAATCTTTGACACCTCTTGAGAACCTGTGGAAATCCTTATTTCAGTATAGCAAACCGAATGTTACCTTTTCCAGATAATTCAAGAGTAGAAACATCATGACCTCTGTCATCTGATAGTGTCGCCTTATAAACTCCTTCATCTTTGCGAGACAGCTACAAGGAAAGCACAAGATGTTTACTGACAAACTTGATAATAGTACAACATTTGCTCAACTCCTGCATGATTTTCTAAATCAAACAACATGCATTGTGCCACATTCTGGCTAAATAATCTTACAAAGGTTGAGATAGAAAATATCAATGGCTTGTGTAGAATTTTTATAGAGCTGTAGTTAGTCCATAAGCCTAAAACATATTCTGATTTCAGTTCAATTGCCTTGAGAAACTGCATTTTTAGTCTTGTTTCAAAAAGATAAATAAGATTGATTCTGGTCAGTAGAAATTACAAGTAGCTTAGTTAGACGTAACAGAGTGTAACTTCAACACATACCAACGTTAGAAATACAATTTTTCTTCAACTGAAACTATTATTTTTTTTCAATAAATCTATGTAAAGTATAACAACAGATCTATATTCTTTAACTGTCCAAATATAAACTCAGTGGCTCTCTTTTGAGCAGTAACTGTAGTCAAATTATATCTATGTTAAGTAAGTAATTAATTCATTACCCTTGGAGGGCTTACATTCTAAAATCTAACTCAGGGATACTGCATTAAAGACAGTAGGGGTTTTTTGGTTTGGGTGGTTTTATTTTAATATATTTTAAAACCTAAAGGAAATTATATAAATAGTTATATGTAGATTGGAGGTTATTTAGTTGAATTTTAGATTTATAAAGGTCCACAAGCAAGTAAATAATAGTAAAAGTATCATATAATTGAATGACAAGTAAGAAGAGCAATTCAAGACAAGCAGAAACCATCCTCACTCAAAAATTCTACTCAAGGAAAATGAAGTCGCTGGAAAGCTAGTATCCTCTTGCAAGTGAAATGAAGGAAGTAAATTAGAACAATATGAAGCCAGTAAATAACATAAATAAGTCAATTAAATGGAACGCACATTTGTGCTGAAAGCAGAAAAGCGTGATTCAGGGAGGTTTTGGCACTTGACAAAGAGAGCAACTATGCAAGCTAAGGCTTCAGACGTAAGTTAGGTTATCCTGTTTGCATAAAGATAAATCTTAAGAAGCCATATACCTAAAACCTATTCATTTTAGGCAATAAAACCGAGACACGGTCAGAAATTAGGTGCTTGAACAAATTGAAAAATTAAGGAGCAACAATAAAGAACAAGATAGAGTTCACCTAAGGACACTGAAACAAGTTAAGCGTGAACTGTCTGAGCTGATCACAAAAATAGATACTCTTTTACTATTATTAGTTACTCACCAGCTAATTGAAGGGTAGCAAATATGCCTTTTCTTAAAATGGTTCACAGAAATCATGATACCTGCTATAGTGCTCTGCCTAGCAAGTCTATAGCATGTCAAACAGAAGGTGTCATTTCTAATCAGTAGGTGATACTGTACCTTGGGAATACTGAGGTGACATTCTTCCTTCTGCAGATCAGGCACCTCATCAACGTCAATACCATTACCATCCTTATACCACTTGAAAACAGTCTCCTTCTTTGTGTTTGCAACCTGTACAGCAGAAAAGGCACATAAACCTGGCTGTGTCCTGAAGAAAGGTACTGCACTGTAGATAGTCACACAGGTACTTTCCATATAAACCAATTTTTTATAACATATGTCAAATAAAGCAAAGTAAAAAACCAATCTCAACCAAGTTCTACTAAGCAAATCTTAGTCCTATGGTATTTATTTGCAGCACAGAGCTGGTCAGAAATATATAGCTTCAGAGCCCTGTCAAATCCTCAAAGGTAATCTTGTCAGTCTCTTCCTTTAAAGGATTTTGCACATTTGCTATGTGGTTGTAGTTTGTCTAGAGATATCTGTAAGTAGTATGTTTGAAATTAGAGCTGCTGAACTCTCCTTTATCTTTTTTTGTTTGCCATGTGTCTCTAGAGAGCTGTATTACAGAACTTAGGCCCCATCTTAGAAAGTCTTCAGACAATTTGCAGATTTATACCAGCTACCTAAGCAATGTCTTCCAGGGCTAAACTGCAGAGAGCAATTGAAAATACTATTCTGAAAGCATTTGAGCCTTTAAAATTGCAAGCTCCACCAGAAATCTTTTCAACTACATTGTGTCCTATGGGAAGTACAAAGACCTGAGGAATCCCACAAATTGCAGTCTCCCCCAACACAAAGGGGCTTAACAACATAGTGAAAATTCAGAGAAGTTGCTTGAAAGACAGAATTTTACTCTAGTACCAGTAGCTCATCTAAGCAATGCATAAATAGACTACGGCTATGCCTCAAGTACTGCTATAATTTTAAAATATAAATTGTACAGTGATGATGCTTAAAATATCACTGGATGAATTACTTCAAACTGTGAATTCAAAGAAGCTTAAAGCCCAGCTTTTTTCAGAAACCCTGGCAATAGAGTTTATTTTTCTCTCTTTCAGAAACAGTGTGTTTTATTTGACATCCCTATCCCCATACATGCTTAAAAATCACAAAAATGCAATGGCATTTCCATGCATAGCCTGAATTCCTGGTCAGTGTGGCTTTGGTAGAAGGACAGAGCTGGCAGGACATTTCTTATTCCCCAGGCAGTTGCTGTAAAAAGTCTTCTTAAAAAAGAACTGAACAAATGGATAGAGGGCAGCCCAGAAGTTAATACAGATCTGCAATAGTTTTCAACTGACTTGCTTGGAGGAAAAAACATGCACTAATATCTAACCCTTTCACATTAGTGCAGTCATTCCATAGATGAACAATTCTATTAAAGTTGTCTATAAAGGTGACTAGACAAATATGAGGGCGTCCTATACTGATTCCTGACATCTCTATAAAATCTGATCAAATTAATCGCATATATTGCTGTTTAATACCCAGCGTAGTAGCTATGGATCTCTGACAGAGTATTTAAGATCACAACCTGGCCCAAAGCAATGCCTTGCTTGAGAAAAATGAGCAGCATTTTACATTTAGCCACTACAATGTGGCTATTCCTGTAGTAATATGACATGAGTGGCATTATTTGAACAAAGCCTGAAGGAACAAGCATTTAATGCTTTTCAACAATTTTTTATGGAAGACAGTTAGCACTCAATCTGACAGAAAATAGACTGAGTTTCAGACACATGCACTTTGCAGTGCCAAATTTATTTCATGTTGACGATTACTATGAAAAGTTACCTTTTTTGCTGTTTAGCCAGACACCAAAAATCAAGCTTTTAACAGACACAGTACAAATAAGGGTCACAGTTATGCAAGAGCAAGTAACTCCAGAACAACATTGTGAAATATAGAAGTACTTGAAGAAAAATGATAGTAGATGCTGACATATGAAGAAAAAAATATACATTCAATAAAAAGCAAACACCATTGAATTATCATTCAGATGAGAAAATATGTCCCACTGCCATGCAGGGGCTACAATACCAAGAACAAGGTCATCAATTCCAGCTATTTCAGAATTAAATACTAAGCCAATCAAAGGTCAATCAGGTCTAATCATATAGAAAATATGCAGTACATGAGGTAATGTGTATTGCTGTTGATATACTCTTTCATAACACAATCCATATTTGTTAAGTATTACTGTTAAGGACCTGGATCATACAGTCAGTCCTCTGCCCTACACAAGCTTCTAATTGGCCTAGGTTTTTATGCCATGCCCTTCAAGAAAATCATGGCAAAAAGCCCTCTCTTACAGGTACTTCCTTCACATTATCCCAGGCTCTTTCAAGATGTGTAACACCTATGACAACTATTTTTGCACAGAGCCTAGAAAAGATCTGGGCCAAGTGCTAGCTATGATATGGTCTCAGGAAGCAGAGATTGCTCCCTGGATGTTTTTATTACCACAGAAATAGCCCAGGGCAGCCACACTTCTGACTTGTCTGTAGACAATATCAGGTTTTATTGTTCAAACTCTTCCCATGTACAAATATCAGTTAAATGGGCATAAACAGTATCATGTGAACCTAATGGCCAGTCACATACTAACAGTAACAAACATTATAAGGTCAATGGCATAGTTAAAATGATGAATGTGCTAACAGCCCACATCCTAGGTTTCATTTACATAAAATGTTCTGACCTTATGAAGAAAAAGTACACTGGTGAAATCAGCCTTTCACTGTTTCAGTGGTATAAACAGGCTCAACAGTCAATGAAAAGAAGGATACTTTCAGTTTAATTTGTAGAGAATTAACATGAGTATAACTGGTTCAGCAACATTTAATTCCCCATGTGAACGAAAGGATAAGTAGGTTTCACGCCTGAGGCAAATGCATGCCAAGATTATAAAGCACTCCAGCTATGCAGCTCAGTACCAGCAAAGAGAGTGTGTTAGCTAATGAGTGTTGAGCCCTAAAATGGGGGCACACAGAATGGCAGCTTCACCACCCAGGTCAGTTCTGCTGGGAATAACGTGAGGTTAAAGGTTTCCTAATTAGTGAGGAGGAAAAAAAAAGAAGGAAAAAAAAATCCCACAAATGTGAATGTAAATTGCTTTTAATAAATTATTAAAATTAGTTTAATTAAAAGCCAAAAACGTATTCCAAATAAGTAGAGAAAATTAATAGAAAAGATTTCACGTTACAGGAAAACGTACGTTCAGACCTCTAATTAGTCACTCTAGAAGAACAACAAAAATGAAAATACATCAGTTTAGAATGGCATATAAAGATGTTAATAGCAGAAGTTACTGTGAATTCCATGCACATTAGCATTAGTTAAGATTAAACAGTCATTAGCCAAATATAATAAAAATCATGTTTTATAATTCTAGATGCCTTTGTTGCATGTTTGGTTACTGTTGATTAAATAACAGATGCTCTGGTAGAGGAACCTCCAAATCAGAAAAGGGCGAGGAAAGAGTTTGAACTCTGTTTTTCTGTGGCTATTTTTTGAGGAAGGAAGAAGGACCATTAAGGGATTAATATTTTTGTTTAAATCATTTTAATGTCTTGCAATTGTTATAAAGAATTATATCACCTAACACATTTAGAAATGTCTTGTAATTTTTGTTTGTCTTAATGAAGACTACTGCTGAAGAGTAGTAAGCCAGAAATATTTATT
>NW_010176877.1:45999-47104 GCF_000695765.1 Mesitornis unicolor | reverse complement strand
CAGGTGGCAAGAGCTGTGTGACAGTACCCGAGCGAGGCTTCCCGAGTTAAGTTCGCCTCCAAGCAGTGTCCCCATCCTTCCTGCTCTGCGCCTTCCCCCTCCATTTTGTCAGCCGCTCCGTTTGCCGACGCAGGGTTTAAAATGGCACGGAGGAGAAGTTCGGCAGCCTGTGCAGCCGAGCGGGCTGCGGTGGCCGCAGCGACAGCAGTTGGTGAAGGTGTGCCAGACTGCTGGCTGCATTGGAGGCCTCCGTTTCCATGCCCTGCCCGCGCTCGTGGCCTTTCTGTCGCCTTTGCCACTTGCCGCGTATGAATTTAAGTCTTGTCGTTTTTGCAGTGTCAGAAAACAGAAGATCTTCCCATTTCCTATATGGCAGAGCAGTCTAGTCTGAACTGGGAGGTAAATATCTCCCATTGTTAACTTCTCTGTGGGGATGTACCTCTCTTCCATGTGGATACATTACCTGCTTTAAAGCGGGTGCTCGCAGACCAGATAAGCACAAAATACAGTACTGCATTTCCAGCCTTAATCCTGGCCTTGCCCTGGGCAGAGCCTTGCAAGGGCACTCCAGCCCTTCCAGGGGCTAAATACTCCCCTTTTGGCTAAACTAACTATACTGGCAGCTTCTTTCCAGCCTCCAACTGGAGCTTTGAGCTTTTTTCCCAGCTTTACCCTAACCCTAAGCTGAGCCCTAGGAAAGACACAGCAGCACTTCCCTGGACTCCGTCTGGAGCTCTGGCTTTGCTTTTCTACTAGCCCTAAGCCTAGCCTGAGCCAAAGGCTCATGACATGGCTCAGTCCAGAGCTTTAATGATCCCAGGAGAATTCTTTTGGCAACTCTGCTTCTCTTTTGCCAGCCCTTTCCCAGCCCTGTCCCAGCTGCATATCACGCTTGCTTGTTCTCTCCGTGCTAGTGCTAATCCTAACCTTAGTTTGAGCTGTGAGCCAGGCATTAGTGAGAAACACGGTATTCTTCAGAGGAGAACTCTTTTGGCAGCCCTGTATTTGCTTTGGCAGCTCCTTTGCAGCCCCACTTTCAGTAGTTCCTTTCAGCCTTAGCGCTACATATGGGCATGGCTCCTCACAGCCAAGTAAAACAGACTGT
>NW_010176877.1:44891-45968 GCF_000695765.1 Mesitornis unicolor | reverse complement strand
TCAGCAGGATCAAAGACATATAACAACAGCAAAAAAAAGCGTTGAACATAGATTTAAGTACAGAAATAGAGTGAGAGTTATGGGTACGCTTTTGAGGATTGCGAGATTAGCCTTTCTATATCTTGGAGCTTCCTTGTTTAAACTATAAGAAAGGAAATATAGTGAACTGCTAGTTCACAAAATAAAAAGTCAGATAAGAGAGATCAGATACAGAAAAGGTCTAAAAGTGCACCAGCACAGAGGTTCTTGAAGAATTTGAATGAGGAGAATGAAGCAGAAGAATGCATGACAAAAGGGTGGAAATTCCATCAGAGGGGGCCAAATCTAATGGGATTCAAGGTCTGATTTTTACTTGTTGTGATGCTTGTTTGCTTTCCTTTGCAGTAAATGAAAATGCAGAGCTTTGAAGTCTGTTGCCTGGAGGTCTCCTACAACAGAAGAAAAAAATGCCAGTTTGAGGCCACACAAATACGTTGTTTATTTGGAGACTAACAGTGTTTATTTCAGAGTTTGTCACACTCTTATAATTGTTAGCTACTAAAGGATTCATTATAACAATTAATATTTAAATTTATAATTCAGTTATTAATAGTCATAATTTATGCAAGGAATCAAACTTACCTCTTACTGCATCATTTAATCATGGAAAAAATAAATCTCATGGGACTTTTAAATAAGATCCTTAATCCAGTTCTGTACCAAATTGTTTCTTATATAGATAGTTTTGCTAGAAGCAACCCAAATCCACACAGGGCCCACACTGGTGCAAATTCAGCTGTTGAGGCTGTATCAGAAACTTGCCTGCTAGCAGATAATCCATTTGTACTGGACGGTCAACACATGTAAATGCTGTAGCTGGTGCAGTCGGTGCACGAATGGGAAAACAGTGACCTCTTACCTAAACAAGTCCCAAACCAGACAAGAGTTTTTGAGTTCAGACCAGCAGGTTGGATCCTATCTGTTGGTGCCACTGTAACACGACCGTTTCTCTCAGACGTGAGGGCAATAGCTTCAGTGGCTGTGCCACCTGGTACTACTGCAGAGCTTCAAAGCAGCCGGCTGTGCTTTTGCAGTAGT
>NW_010176877.1:18757-44860 GCF_000695765.1 Mesitornis unicolor | reverse complement strand
TGCTGAAAAAAGCACAGATAACGGCATGACAGTGAGGCTCGTTGTCGAGATGGCAGCCAAATGCACACATAAAAATTTGCTTTTTAACTCTGATGTGCTGTTCCTTCATGGGATTGTGTTCAAATGCACTGTGCGTCCAACACCTGGGTCTGGGTCAGTGCTGGTTAGCATGTTTTTTACTGACTGGGATGATGGGACAGAGTGCATCCTCAGGTTTGCAGATGTTACAAACCTGGGAGGGATGTGTGATACACCAGATGGTTGTGCTGCCATCCAGAGGGACATCAATTGGCTTAAGAACTGGGTGAACAGGAGTATTGTGCAATTCAGCAAAAGGAAATTTTGTGTGAAGCCCTGCACCTGAGGAGGAACAATGCCACCCCATCAACCAGCACAGGCTGTGGCCGCCCAGCTAGAAAGTAGGCTGGCAGAAAAGGCCTTGGGGATCCTGGTGGACACAAGGTGAACATGAGCCTCCAGGGTGCCCTCGCAGCAAATGTGGCCAGCGGTGTCACGGGCTGCGTTAGGCAGAGCGTTGCCAGTCAGTCAGGGGAGGTGAGCCTTTCCCTCTGCTCAGCACTGGCGAGGCCACATCTGGTGTGCTGTGTCCAGCGGTGGGCTTCCTGGTGCAAGAAAGATACGGGCATACAGGGGAGTGCAGCAAAGGGCCACAGAGGGGATTAAGGGACTGAGACGTCTTTCGTATGAGGATAGGCTGAGAGGTGGGACTGTTAAATCTGGAGAAGAGAGGGCTTAGGGGATCTTACCGGTGTTTGTAAATACCTGATGGCAGGGAGTAAAGGAGAAGGAGCCAAAGTCTTCTCAGTGTTTTCTAGTGACAGGACAAGAGTCCATGGACACAAAAGACATTTTGTTTAAACATAATTTTTAAAATTATTATTTCATTTTTTTACTCTAAGGGTGATAGTGGAACAGGTTGCTCACGTTGTTGTTGAGTCTCTGTCTGTGGAGATTTTCAAAAGTTGACTGGACACAGTCCTGAGCACTCGGCTTGTGCATGGGTTGGCCTGGATGATCTCCAGAGGTCCCTGTAACCTCAGCTATTTTATGAGTCTAGGAAGTGTTCCTGAAGGATCTGAAGCACTTTTGGTTTTTCAGGACTGATGTGCACAAATAAAAGGTGTTTGGAAACAGTAAGCCTTTTCTCCAGGCAGTATATTAAAAAATTATTATATTTATGAAAAAAAAAACAACCAAACAAAAACAACCCCACAAAGATACTGTTTTTTGAAATCAGGTGAACAATTCCTCAGAAATAAGAAACATAAACAAGAAAACTTGTACTGACATAAAAATTTCCTACTTTTTTAATTTCAATAGGCCATGTTTTCACCTACAATGTTTTTGCATTTGCTGGAAATCTTCTTGTTCTCTGGGCAGGATCAGGTGCAGTTTGATATTAAAGGGTTAATGTCTAATTAGAAATTCTGCAAGATCAGAAAAAACCATTATGAAGGGACTCGAGTATCCTGAAGCAGTGCATGGAGTCCTCATGGCAGGCAGTGAGGCAGGCTCCGAGCCCGGGCAGGACCCAGGTGATGGAGCAGCCCTTTGCTTGCTTCCCAGCCTTGCTCCTTCCCAGGAGGAAAATTTCCTGTAAAGAGGTGCTGCCAGGGCATCAGGAATGGTGCTCTCCAGCTGCTGTGCCCCCGAGCGGAAAGCTGATCTCCCACAGCGACTAGTCCAGACTCCCTTCTTCAAGTTTTGTATGAGAAACATCACATATTTTCAAACAGTAACCTCAGTCTGTTCTTGCAGATAAACAGCTTCGTAAGGGATTTTGTTGTCTTGCCATGAAGGTGAGGACTGCGAGCAACGCGATCATCTTCAAGGAGATACCATGTGCCATATTTTCAGCCATGTGCTCTGCCTTGCCAGCCACCTGAAATGGGACAGTAAAAAACCCCTTATGTTTAGGCCAGTGCGATCCTTCAAAGCCGCAGGAGCCACAAGCAGCCCATCATCCTGGCAATAAATAGGGACAGTTTCCATTTTGAAGCTTAAGCTTTTAACTCCGCAGCTCTGGCATCCTCCTGCAGAAAAAGACATCTCTGTCAGTTGTTCACATGGCTGTGTTCATCGGCAGAAAATAAATAAATCTGTGGTTAGCACAATTTCTCCTTAGGGTAAACTTTGTCATTGAAGTTTTTCAAATTAGAGCTGAAGAAAAATAAGTGTGAAGGTTTTCTGGCTGTGCTGACTCTAGCACTCTACGTCTCTCTCCCAGCAGATTACAGGGGACTTTTGGACTTAAATCTATTCCTGCTCTTCATGTGACAAACACATATTCATTAAGCATTGTGTTCTTATTTTAGATTAGATACCATAAAGCAGTGCAGTTCAGAGGGAATCTGGGGAGAAAGTACTGATGTCTTCCTCAAAGCCCGGCAGAAAAAATAAACACAATATTGCTTTACCGTGGAAGAAGAAAATACTTGGATATAGCTCCTTCCATGCAGGAATCTGAGCAGCAGGAACAGGCTGGGATGTGCCTAAAGAGAAGCAGTGTCAATATTTTCTACAGGTGTGAGAATTTTGGGGGCCTTTGTTTATTCAAGCAAATCTCAAAACATTTCAGACAGCTGCTTCCTTACGCTGCTCCTTAACGCTGCTGACACGGAGGTTAGGGTCTTCACTCATTTCTGTTCCAGAGTTTGCACGTTAGGCAAAAGTAACGTCAATGAAGTAATGTTGTATCTGGAATTGGAAAAAAAGTTTGTGCGTGTTTGTGAGGAAATTCCTTTAGTCATAATAAACATAAGCTCCAGGGAATTTCACATCTTATCTGTCTCGCTGAAATAAAATGCATGCATTGCGGCAGCCACTTCTGGTATAAAGCAATGTCTTCTGGGTGGTTTAAGAGAGGGCCAGATTTTTCTGTGTAAAAAATGGTGGTTTGAACACAGCAAAAATAGGCTTCTGTAGTTACTGTAGACATTTTTAAAATGAATTCATATATACACTTGTGTAAAAAAAGCATTTAAGAATATAAAACAAACAATATATCTTTGCAACCTCTGAACAGTCTGGAAAACAAAGCAATACCTCTCGAGAAACAAAAATAGCGGCTGTTTTAAATGCGTATTTTCATACTGCTAGAAGTGTTCTGCCTGTTGCAGTACTTTTTGTGACAAACAATGCTATGAGTACACATCCAAGTTTCCTCTGCAGGTGCTCTGCAAGCTTCAAACTCATTAAGGAAAAAAGTCTTCCAGGAAGAATTTACGGAAGCGTGCACGTCATGGAGCGGCTTCATGGGAGAAACGGGTTCTGTTGGGGAGTTTTTTCAGTCAACACAGTGTTTTCCTCCTTGTACATACTAAAGAAAGGTGATGAAGCTGTGGTGATAAAGAAGCTTTTGCTCTTCAGAGCCCTAAGGGGGGGAAATTTAAATGGCCAGATCTTCTACTGGGAAATTCCTGCATCCATTTTTTTCATCATTCATATTTAGGCCCTATTTTGTAGAAATTATTTTTATATTATCTGAGAGGAAACGTCACCCAGGTTGTATTCAACATTTTCTGTAGGTTGGATTCCCTATGGCCATGCCGATAATCCTGATGAACCCCTGTCTCTGATCTGTTTCCTTGGAGAAGAGGCACAGCTGCATTTGCTGCAGCCTTCTCGGCAGTACCGCCTTGTTTGACCTAGCACAGCCATTTGCCCTTACTTACTCTGGGTCTTCCCCGGTCCCTGAAAGCCCTCAGGTCTTTTCCCGATACTTCCAGCATTGCCCGATGCTTCTCCTTGCTCACAATTCTAACGCTCTTCTGTCTGCTTCCGAGCCTGCAGTGTTTTATCCTTGCTTTCTGACCTTCATCGGTCCCTTCTCCCTCTGTTCCCCCTCTTCCCTACCGGCTGCAAAATGTCATCTACTCTCGGTTAAAGGCAGTTGCAGTCCCTCCTTTTATTTTCTTATCAAGAAGACCGCTTACTTTTTTCAGACATTAAACAGGGATTTTGATACTAAAGAGCACGTTCTTTCAAAACACTGTGGGATTCATTCTGACCTAGACAGAATCCTGTATCCGCTTAAACATTGTTTTTGCCCTGCCAAATGTTAATGCTAAACTTTATCAACTACGAAAACTTCAAAAGTCAGAAGTTTGATATCAAGTCTTTTCTTAAAAAAAATATATATTTTACATCTATTTGGAAAATGAGGACTAGAGAGCATTAATTTCTGTTCCTGACTGTAACCAAGGTTAAAATACATGAAGGTGTATAGGCCTGGATGTCAAATCGCCAATTCAGTAAGTTGCTTAAGCTTGTGAGTAACTATGATACTGCTTGGAGCAGCACTCTGCTGTATTTAACTTAGAGCACATGCACAGCACTGCTGCTTTAGTTACTCAGCAGTAGTGCTTTGGTTACTCAAGTGCTCAGAGATAAATGAAGATGAGTGCTTTGGTGAACAAGGAGCTGACATTGTGTGGGTATAAATGAATACATAAGATAGAGCATTTTGTTCACTAAAGATTCTATTTGAATACATCGTACATAAAGGGACATTTCTTCTTCTTGATTCATGTTTTAAAGTCTATAGCTTGAATTATTTATTTACATCAGACAATAAGAAAAACTAAAACAATTTAAAATATTTTTCAATGAAAGGGCGACATCTACATTTACAGCATGAGACCTCTCAACCTCCGAGAAGTTGCTGTTCATAAATACTCGTTTTCCTAAATGCCTGTGAACTCTCTACTGCAGCAAAAGATGAGCCAGGACTTTTTCTGAATTTGCTGTTTGTGCTTTCTAATTACTTTGAACATGCAGAGCACTGTTCTTTTGCAACTCTTTAAAAAAACTAAACAAACCTCTGAAATTCAGTAAGCTTTGATTTAAAGTGATTGGTTTCCACCTGGATAGAGTGAAATTTTCTTCTTGGGAAGTTTATTAGTACATTAAAAGATGCAAATTAATTCATAATTCTTTCAGCTCATTCTCTTGGGAACAATTACACAAGGAAATTATTAATGCACAAGAAAACAACAGTTAAAAATCTCAGAGGGCAACAGGGGTGTGGAATATATGAAAACATTTAGACCTAGCTAATAGCAGAGCTCTGTTATAATAATAACGGTTCATAAACCAATTTTAATTTTTCTTTATTTGTAAACTGATAGCAGCCACATGGTGCACACAAGGAATCCAAAGGCCCTGGAAAATGAGGTTACAGTCAAAGGCCCTGATCTCAGTGAAGTGCTGTAGAAACACAGCGTGAGGAGTTGAACACATGCTACCCGGGCTTCTAGGCTCACAGCCAAACGTAAGGCTTCAGTCAGTCTGCCAGTTTCAATGTCTCTGATGTATGCCATTCCATGATGACTGGGTACAAGACTATCATTTCAGTGTAGGCCTCTGCGCTCTGAAAAAGAAGCCAAGTATTTTAGTCTGGATAATGAAAACCCCTCAGGATCCAGTTAATATTAGATGAAAAACCAGCAAACAGATTTGCTTTTTTGGCTTCTTTGATGCATTTTTTTTTCTCCTTTTAGTTAAGGTGTTAAACAACTCCTCCACTTTCCATTTTTTCTTTTTACAATTTTTTCCAGCGTGCTTTTAATGTTACATATCTGATGAATATTTCAAATATTCTTACAATCAGAGTCATAACACAGGCAAACACCAGGATACCTGTGATTACTCTTGGCTATCTGCTTCCAGCACTCCCTGACACCTGGATATCAATAAAAAGACTGAGAGGGAAACATATGTTCTCAAAATACTGCGAAGCAAACATTACTGCTGAGGGAAGTTTGCCCGTAACGTGGGCATTATCCTGTGTTAATAATTAATATTAATCCAAATAACATAGCTTGAGAAACAAAGATCCTCAAGAAGAAGAGTGGATACAGTGGAACTGTTGTACATACAAATCGCCCAGATTTTTGTATGATTTTCCAAAGGAAAAAAGAAGTTTCTACATGTTATAAAATATTACTGTGGAAAATATTGGTCAAATTCCTGTTCTGTCCTGTTCCTGCAGTTGCCTGACTGGACGAATGTATTTCCTTTTGCCAAACTAAAATGGGCAGCTTTGTTCCAGAGGAGCAGTTCTATCTCACAGGTCAGTTAAGGCTACTGAGAGAAAACAGGGATTATTACCTTATACCATCATTCTGTATATTTAAAAGAATGCATGGACTGATGGGAAAAAAAGGAGTGGACATTTTGTGCGTAATTAATTTAACATCCTGTGCAACTGAAATGCCACTAGCCTCTTTTAACTAGTTTGTTCTCTGCTGGTTTCTGCTAAAGACCAGAATCACCAGGAACTGGGAGAGAACATGATGCCAAGGAATCAGAGGAACCTTTCTGAGTGAGAATACTGACAAGTGACCATTATGGTTAAACAGTTTCCAAATACAAATTTAACTAAATGAAAATGCAAGCACAAGTTCTTTTTGCTGAATGCAGGAGAATAAAAGGTTTTTGTTTATTTTGTTTGGTTTTCTTGTCATGTTTATTTTTCCTCT
The DNA here is from genome assembly GCF_000695765.1 of Mesitornis unicolor. Lineage (NCBI taxonomy): Eukaryota > Metazoa > Chordata > Aves > Mesitornithiformes > Mesitornithidae > Mesitornis > Mesitornis unicolor. The sequence goes on along the minus strand of NW_010176877.1, from coordinate 38,357 downwards.
TAAAAAACCCACCAAAATCCCACAATATAGAAAACGTTCAGATGAAGGATGAGCTATATGAAGAAGTCTGTGATATGCTGTGGGCAATAAGAGGGTGAGACCAGACCAGGCTTTTTATAACCAAAATATTCTGTAAGATTTTGCTTCAAGCTGTTAAATGTGAAACAAGCTGAGGGCATCAGTTTGATTCTGAAGAGTCATGCGCCTATGTGAGAAAGCTGAATTAACTTAGCTTGGGATGGCATTTCTCTGTCTTCAAGGACAAAATGGACAGAGATATGCCATGTCACCATTGATTTCTTACAAGGCTATCACCCAGGTTCAGTGGTTGAGATCCCTCAGCTGTTGCCTCTTTGGCAGCAAACCAGCAATGCCAACCTAGCATTAATGTAACTACCAGATCAAATTTTTTTTTCCCTCCTTTTAAGTGCACAGTCTTAAAGGATCAGGGTAAAGCCCCCATTAATGTAACTACCAGATCAAATTTTTTTTCCCTCCTTTTAAGTGCACAATCTTAAAGGATCAGGGTAAAGCCTTGGAGAAAACAATATTCAAGCTAAATATCATCATTGTTCTCAATAAATTACTTTAGTAGCTATTCTAATTAATCATGGTCATTCCCTATCTATATAGACAGCAGACAGAGAAAAGAAGTGTCACATAAGGGCAGTCTTTCAGAAAGAGTTTCTCCCCTTTGGACACAAGCATGGAGGCTTGGTTAACTTGAGAACTCAGCAGGCTGCAGATAAAAAAGGTGAGAGGTCCTCTGAGAGGTGAGAGGTTCTCTGAGAGAAGGAGTCATTCAAGGCCAACCTGGACGTGTTCCTGTGTGACCTGGTCTGGTGATCCTGCTCTGGCAGGGGTTGGACTGGATGAGCTTTCGAGGTCCCTTCCAACTCCTGAGATTTTGTGATTCTCTGTATACCAGGCTTGGGGTTTGGTTATTGTATTTCTGGGATTTGGCCCTCAGCATTGTAGTAGTTCAGAAACCAGCTGCTGATTACTACCAAAGTAAAATTTGTGATATAAATGCATGAAACTATGAGACACTGAAGAAAATAACTTTGAAAATGCAATGATGCCTCATTGATCCAGCAAATTCACTTAGACCACTGAAGTGTTCCCGTCTCATTATCAAAGTATTGCTCATCTAGTGGAGGTGGCCAGGTGAGACATACCTCAGGTGGTGCAGTTTCCTTCTCAGTAACCAGAGAGCAAATGAACTGGAATTTTGAATCTCAGCATGAAGAATAATCTTTTCTTTGAAATAGATGTTGTTTCACCTGTGATCGTAAATGAGAATTAGTGGTGAGCAAGTGCCGTAAAAACACCTTGTTTTAGTTTTAAAGATATTTATGGGAAGTCTCACTTATTGCTAAATGATGTAGAACAGTTCTAATCTGTTATAGTTAATTTACTACTGCATAAGTAAAAATGTGCTAAGAGCAGCACACTTGTTAAATTAAAGCTCACTTAATTATTACACGGCACTTGGGAATAGCAGCCAAAGAGAAAGCAGTAAATGTGTGTTTTCCTTAGAATCATTCATTTTGGGAAAACAAGACGACAGAGGCCCTTTCCTTTTTTGCTGGTTATAAAAAGAAACAAAATATCAGAAAGCAGACTAGGAGAGATTTCTCCTTGTGGTGAATACTGGAGTACTTACTACAGCTGGTACAACTTCCGTGAGAAGGTTACTGCTCTAATTCTCCACCTCATTTCAGTGGGTTGAGCTGAAGTCAGTGCTGTTATCTTGATGTATCGCTCTTACAACAGACTGAAAAAATTCTGATAAAATACTTGTCTGGGTATTACCTAGTGTCTAGCCTCCTTGTTGTTTTTTTCTTGTCACCACAGTGCCTGAACATATGATTTATTAAATCAGTAATAATAGCAAAATCCCAAGAGTCAGATAAAAGCTAGTATTTTCCTCTTAGTGAGGAATTTAGCTGAATCAGGGTTATTTTTTGGGTAGGGAGTAACCTTGGTAGTCCTGAGATGGTGATGAGAACGGTGAGCATGAGGAAATAGTTAAAGAGATGGTACTGTAACACCCTTTCTGATGGAAAGGTGTTCTCTAGGGGTTAGGCTTTGGCATGTGTCATCATGAAGATGGGAGGTGAGCTGTCTGATCTCTTCTGAAAGATCCTCAATAGAAAACACTTCTTGCCTTTACTCTTATGCTTCAGCCTGGGTTTTTCACTTTTGTTCAAAGCTATTTCAGACCCAAACATACAAAGAAAAAAGGACATCAAGGCTAGGTGATGTCTAATTTAAAAGGTAAGTATTTCAAAATATTTCTGTGGCATAGCTATATTGGAAAAATAATGTGATTTTGACATGAATCACAAAACTAATTGCTAAAGTTGCATTGAAAACCAACCCAATCATTTGTAAGTATGAAAGTGGCTGTGCCCTCATTTCTCTTCTATGATGTACCTGTTCAGTAAATGTAGCATTTCTGCACTGAGTGCTTTTATGAAAGAACTTGATTTAAAAAGATAATAATCTTAAATGTGAATAATCCTCTACAGCAATCCCAATACATCAATTTCAGATAATTTTTTATCACCATACTTTAATCTAGGAGCTTTATAAAAGTATTGCTTCAGTAGTTAAGGGGCCATGTTGTGGCCACGCCACATTCCAGCATGGATGGATGACGATGGTTCAAAGCTTGGTCCCCTTTGGATGCCTTTGATAGAACCTGCTGTACGAAAACTTTGTGCTTAAATGAGAACAGGGATCATTTGGGACTAGCAACCCTTCATGTGCTAATGCAAGATGAAAAAGGCTAATAGCTGTGGAGCTTACTGCATCCTCTTCAGGCATGGCAGAATAGCTCCATAGTAGAGGCACTATGGATAACAAACCAGCTAAATTATCCCAGCTCAGAGCTATGACCCAATGGTTCCTTGTCTTTGACTGTCAGAAAACCCCTCCTTGCACATCCAAGCTCCGAGTGGAGCAATAACAACATGCAAAATGGATCTTGACTCACTTTGCACATGCATGTCTCCAGTACTGATGGTGATGCTACAGCATCAGATCATCATTTTTCTTTTTGTACACATGCTGTAATTGCGGGATATTGGCCAAGGAGAATTACAAACGTAGATGTATTCACTCATTGTTTAATGATGCTTGCATAATTGGTGGCATATGGGATCTTAATGAAGACTACATGCAGTATGTCGTTTGTCTAAAAAGAATTTTAAAGTACATCTTTTTGTGGTTTGTAGTATGATCACTAAGGCTGGAATTAGTGCAATTACTATATCATTAAGAGAAAGGCATTCTAGCGTTTTCTACTCATTAATAAAGGAAGACTGTCTGCAAGTAGAGCAAGATTGATTAAAAGTTTACGTTTCTTTTCGTGGAAAAGACCATAGGTAAGGACTCTGACAAGTACTTACCACTGATCAAAATGAGAACTACTGAAACTTGAGAAAGCAAGCAGTGAGAAAAACCTTTCATCTGTGATAAATCATAAATATTGAAAACAAGCACTTCTTATTCAAAGAAGAGTTCTTAATGGTGTCTGCTTATGTAGGACCCATGCAAATCTGTGCGTGCAAAAAATGCTTTTAATTGCAGAATTTTTCACCTGAGACATTGTAGGTATATGCTGGCTGTGTTTGTTATGTTTTGAAGTTCTGTTAACTCAGAATAGTGGACTTCTGCATATAAGATGGCCCAGGAAAGACAGAGACCCTTATTCTCCTATTCTGAGTCCCATAACTTTTTACCCTTCTTCAAAGTCTACTGGGGGTAAAAATTTTGCCTTGGTGGTGAAGAGTGATGAGGAAGAGACGTGTTTAATAGCATAGCCTGTCAGATGCACACCCTCAGAAACAGGAGTCTGTAAAATGTCTCCTGTGTATTTCCAGTGCAGTCATTAGTTACATCTTTCTCAGCATTCCTCAAAGTACAGACAGGAGCGCCAGCCTTCCCTCACCAGGAACAGCACAGGGTTCTCAGGGTCATTCGATGGCCTCATCTTCTTTCAGAGTTGTCCCTAAATAAACGCCCTTTTAGTCAGCCCCACGGAAGTTTTTAGAACTCCATTTTAGATTAAGATATGAGGAAAAAACATTGGAAAATCATTCAAAAACAGAGATGATTTTGAGTCTTATCTCTTGAAAAGCACTTTGACAGATATCATTAAAATTTGGCAAAAAAAAATTAACTAATCAGAGACCACTTACGGGTTACTTGAAGTGGAAAGAGATTTTTTTATAAAATAAAAGGGGCTGTATTTATTTGGTTTATGACGGAAAGTAAACCTCAGCTGTAACTATGGAGCAAATACAACCTCCACATAATAACACTGCCATGTAACTTAGTCTAAAATGTTCCAACTTACTACAGATACCTGTAAAATCATACTGCTGAATGCACAGGCTCTGAAGGGCATATTAAGTAGAAAAGCAATAGAAACTGCTGCCCAGGAAGACTTGATGTAACTAGATAATTTTACAAGTGCTTAGTAGTATTTGTCAGTAAAAGGCAAGCTCTGCTCTGCAATTTGGATCTTATGAATCATTTAGCACGCACCCAGGAAAGCTGAGATATCCTGTTAAAAATAAACATGCAAAAAATGAAGGTACAGGTACATATTTTTTAAGTAAATGCCAATATGCAACTTGTACATAAGCTATCTATACATTCTACATCTGTTTTATAGAACAAACCTGTTTTCCTAAAACTCTTGATCTACTCCTTCATTAAAGCACCACAATAGACTGGCAAAAGTCAAAACCATAATTGGGTGACCATCTTGCGTAGATTTACTGAATTTGAGCCTGGAAAGAACTTGTGCCAACACAGGCCCTAAGGTCTCAAATGATTTCTACATCAACTATAGAGCTTCTGATAGAGATGAAGTCTCAGGGTTTACTTTTAGGAAGACACCCAGTCTGTAAAGGATAGAAGACTACATCGAGGTTGAATCTGGTTCTGTGACTGAAGTCATAAGTGTGAAAAACATATGGGTCATTTCCAGTCTGTGTGTCTTTACTTTGCACAGGAGATGCAAAACCCATGCATCTCCCACCAGAGCACCTCTGCTTTCCACTCACTTTCTCTCTCTCCCTGTATCTTTATGTCCAAGGAACCTTGTATGTACTTGATGCTGCCTCTTCAGGACCTCATGCTGTAATATGGAGTAATTCTGCAGAAAGCTACTAAATTTTATTTGGGCAGCAACAAGGATCGTGATTTCCATTACAGCCTTCTAGAGTGACACTGAGGAACTCGCTCAAGGGTGGGAGTTCCTAAAGAAACCCAAAGGAATTAGAAGCTGCTAAAAATAAAGGACATCTGGTTATATCTGCTTCCTTTGACTGCCTCTGTCTCACTGTCTACCACAGTAAAAATGGAGATTTAGCAATATTTCTTGTAGCATGAACAGAAATAGTTGATTGTAAAAACAAACCTAATGAAATATTCAGTAATAAAATGGTCAAATCGCTAAATAATGCATTCAACTGGCTCTCGTGGTTGACCTTTGCAAAATTCCTTGGAGGTGAAGTGCAGTGTTTTTTTGTTCCTGATGGTGTACTCCTGGGGAAACACTGCTATGAGAATGCTATATTTCACAATGAAAGCGGCTCATTTTTTAGCTTTAATTATGCATATTCTTCAGTAGGTGGCCGCCTTCTTTCTTAGTAGGTACTGAATCTACCCTGGCATAGTGCTAATGGGCACTGTGCTACCTGAGATGCCATCTTTCAGAAGAGAGGCAGAAAGCAAGATCTTGTCTCTTTGGGATTTTGATGGCTCTTGTAGCACCTTTTCCTTTTTTTTTTTTAATAATAATAAAGGTGTTAGCACCAGTGCCTTGGCCACAGTCCAAGTTGGGTAATTGCATTCTGTCTCCCTGTATTTTGCTTTGTGCATTTTTAATTTAATATGGTGCTCCTATCCTCTTCCTGCCCTCAGCTGTTTTGTGTCATTGCTGGGTGCCATTAAATAACCTACATATTTCCCCTGAGACAGCTACATTTAAGCTGTGGGTAAGGCAAAGCCTGCACATGAAGTTTGTGAACCATTCCCAGAGAAGGAAACACAAGATCACTTGCAATTATTGCACGCCAATATTTACCTGGACAAACTCCAGCTTTTCTGCTCCCCTCCAGTAGTTTACTTTCATTTGGAATTTAACTACCCAAATGAAAACAGCAGCTGTAGGGAACACCGTCCCTTCTCAAGAGATCACAAGGCTCATGCTTGGGAGGGCTTTTTCAGCGAAAAAGCAGTTTTGTCCTTTGTCTGAGAATATAAACTGCTACAAGCAGCCTTCCTCTATAACAACATGTGGTATTTAGCCACTGACTACAGAAGGATGTTGAGGCAGAATTGCCCTGTCCCAGTCGGGCAGCTGCCTTCATCCCTGTCTTAACCCTCTTGGAGGGTCAGTTTTCCCTCCCAGGGCACCTGAATGGGGCCATGAGCTTACTCTTGCTCAGCCCTCGGTGTTCACACAGGGCTAACATACACAGGGCTGCCCTCCCGACAGGTGAATTTGAACAGGCTGTGCATGAGGCTAGAAATGAAACCAACACCAGTGCGTTTCTGGATTTAGTTTACAAAGTGACCTTCCTGATGTTCTTAATTGAACCTAAACTCAACTTGTTGAAGTTCAGTATGATGACTCCGAGAAGATAACAAAAGCAGTCCTGAGATGAATAGTCCCTATTCCTAGGATATAACAGGTAGGTCAGGCTGGTACAGTGGGAATCCTGAAAGAGGAAGGAACTGAAACAGCTCCTCATAATGAGTAGCATAAAGCAGCTTCTGCCACAAATCACAGAGAGCTGGACCTACAGCTCCCATGATCACTGACAAGGAGACCTTGCCTATGGCACAGGAGCTGCAGTCCTTTGCCTGAGTGACCCCAGAGCAGCAGGAGCCAGACAGTGCTGTGCATTGCTGTGGGCAGCTCGTGCCAAGAGCACTTATATATAATGGTTTTGTTGACTGAAGAATCTGTAAGGAAGCCTGTCAGTTGCCTAGGAGAGGCTCTGGATCAGAGCCTTCTGGAACCAGGAGAACAAGTCTGCTTTTGGCATGACATGGAGAGGAGAAAGTCCAAGTCCTTCTTGAAATGGTTTGAGAGAGGCACTGACAGTAGTCATGGTGCAGCTGCTGGGTGGCAAGGAGACTACTGTCATGGTTTAGGCCCAGTAGGCAACTGAGCACCATGATGCCATTCACTCACTTCTCCCCGCCACTTGGGATAGGGGGTAAGAAAAATATAACAAAGAGTTTGTGGGCTGCGACAAAGGACAAGGGAGGGTTCACTCACCTTATATAGTCATGTGCAGAAGACAGGCTCATCTTGGGGAGAAAACGAAACAATTTAATTTGCTACCAGTAGCATCAGAATAGAATAGTAAGAGATAAAACCAGGTCTTAAACCTTCCTCTTTAGGTGCAGGGAGGATTCCTTGCCCTCTTCCTCTGCTTCCACATGGTACCGCTCCCACAGGAGAAAAGTCCTCCACAGACTTCTCTGTGAGTCTGCCCAATGCTGCAATTTCTTTGCGAACTGCTCCAGTGTGGGCTTCCCTTCTGCATACTTCTCCAGCACACATTGCCCATGGAGTCACGGCCTCTCCAGGGGCAGCAGAGATCTCTGCTCCACTGTCGGACTGCCATGGGCTGCAGGTGGGTCGACCTGACTGCTCACCATGGGCTGCAGGGGGAACCTCTGCCCCGGTGCACCTCCTCCTCCCCCTCCTCTTTTCTTCACTGTCCTTGGTGTCTGCATAGTTTTTCTCCTCACATCCCACTCCTTTCTCTGCTGCAGGTTTCTTCTGCTGGTTCTTGAAGAGTTCCCAGATTTCTTGGGCTGGAGCTGCACCAGGGCTTGAGCTTAAGTTGTGGCTGGGCCAGGTCCACGCATCCCAAGCCAAGGCCATGCTGGTTGGGGGCTGGGGCAAGAGAGGGCAGGCCACGTGCTGCATCCCTACTAAATACATCAGTTCACAAAGGCACCGATTAGCTTGGCCTTGGTCAGAGGTGGCTCTGAAATTGGAGTCAGGAGAGCTTCTAGCATCTTCTTACAGGGCTATCTCCATAGCTAGGAGCTATGCTACCTCCCCACTACCAAAAAACCAAAACCCCTCCCAGAAACCCAATACAAGTAGCTAGAGCTCCACGACGAATGCTCCATGTCCTATTGCCTATGCTTCTCTCAAATACTGCATATTGAATGCTCCTAGAAAATGCAATATCTGGAAGTAAAAGTCTCTAGGAGACATCTACACTAGACACTATTAATCCATAAAAACAAAAGACTTGAATCTAACATGATTTTTCATTCTCACAAAGCCTTTCTTGCATCAGTTGAGCATCACTGTCCTGAGTTTTTCAAATTGTATGTGCTTTTAGGTGGTATAAGAGAGAGGGCCAGGGAAAAGGGGACTGTGTTCCAACACAAAGCACTAGTGATCTCATGGCACAAAACCTTCTGAGTGTGTGAATCAAGGTAGGCAGGTCTCCATCAGCTTGACTGAAAAGTAGGCTGAAAAGAAATATTAAAAACATAGAACTTCAGGTGCAAGCTGTGTAACCAGAGCCATCCAAAGTAGGCTTATGGCTAGACCTTACTGTATTACAAAAAAAAATCCAAAAAGCAACCCATACATGTATTGGAAGTTTTAACTTGAAAATAAAAATTATAGGAGCAAAACTCTATAGCTATAAATCAGCAAGACTCCACCGATTTTCCAATTTACTGTATTCAAATAATCTTAACTATGCATTATCTCACTTGGCTTTAAAATATGGCTAGAACTTCAGGCTTTGAGACTTTTCATAGCGGTAGTGTTGTTGCTCTTGCTTCCATCTTTTTTTTCTTAAAATACAGCATACTTTTATTGTTTAATTTAAAGCTATTCAACCTTTCCTCCTGCTATCCAGAGACATTTTGCATGTAAAAAACAAAAATTTGGACGCCAAATCACCACCATCTGGTTATAGACAGGAAGATCCAACAGGAAAGGGTGTCTTTATTAAGTCCTCAGTGCAAGTCATGTGGCTGCAATGAACTCTGTTTTCATTTTCCTGTTAAAAATGAGCCTGTTTCTTTACTGGTCCCTAGTGTTATTTTGTCATGTTCTGCAACATTAACATTAGGAGAGCCTTCATTTCGTGAGACCCGTCCCCCTGACCCTATGGTGGCTGTTGTTTTACAAGGTACATAATGTGTGTCCTGGCATGTCATTAGGTGCCAGAATTAAATGTCTATAGATTTGCTTTTATTCATTCAGCATCTGAGGTGGAAGGTAAGCTGCTAAGTACGTTGTTTTCTCAAATTGCTGAGATATCCTTAGCGTGACCCTCAGAAAAAAACAAAAAACAAAACCAACCCAAAACCCTGCAATACTGGGATTTTAGCAGGGCAACAAGACCAAACAGTTGAAGAAAAAATGAAGCCAGTCATTGCTGGTAGAAAGTGGAGATTAAATAATTGAGGAAACCTGCCTTGTGTAAGTATCAGCAGCAAGAAAAGACTCCAAATAGGTATTATGCTTGCATGAACTTTCTTATAAGCTGTGATCCTGAGGGACTTTGACAATGAAAAAAACCCTTTCTCTGTTCAAAGAGGAATATGTGGGAAAGACGAAAGTTGTTGACATCCTGCTTTGGAGGGATCACTTTTCCTTATAACAAGGACACAGAGCAATTGCAGCGCAGTACAAAGGCAGACTTCTGCAGCTCTCACAGTTCACTTTTGACTCTTAAAATAGTGTGTGGAGGTAGGAAGTTGTTTTTTACTTTGTTTTTAAAATGTCATTGTTGCAGTCAAAACCATCCCAGCACACATCTACAGACAGAGCTCATTGCACTACAAAGATATATTTTTTTCCTACCTTAAATTCAAAAGGTATTTTGCTGACTTTCTCTGAGATGTGTGGCATGTGCTCCGAGTTCATAGCACCAAACTGTGACATATCCCATACTAAAGCCACAAATAAAGTTCCTATCATTCACAGTTATACTAGAGTGTAAATCAAGAAAAACTAGGTCATTAACATGCATAGTAGTAGCTCTTTTTAATAAAAATTACATAGATATTCTGTCCATAAAATTGTTCAAGATTTTGCACTGTTTATCCTGCTTGCCACTATGGTCCAATATTGAGAGATCATGATACTCTAGCATGAATTTTAGAGCGCTGTCAAAGCTGACAGTGATTGACTGAAGTGCCTTTATTCCTGCTCAGCACACATGAGTTGGGATTTGTCTATCCAAATTACAAGTCTAGAAAACAAGTATCTCATCTGAGCTATTTGGCTAGGCTCTCTCTTCAGTCAAGGAGAGGAATAAACATTTTTAGATTTATCTCCTCCTCAGGTAGAAACTGAACAAGCACAGGTGGGTTATGCTGTAGAAATAACTGCTTTTATACTGAGTTCTTAATCACCTAGAAATTGGTGGTACTCAGCCACTGCTCTTTCCAGCTCATGCTAAATGCAGTTTCTCTTTAGCCCTATATAAAACTATGGAGTATGAAGGCAAGTAGGTGGTGTCTGAGGAGGAAAGCAGACGAATCTACACAACACACACAACTTACATAGTTCATTTGGTGTGCACTTCAGTTAGTCTGCAGGGAAAATGACTTACAAAGAGATGACGTGTGCAGACCAATTTGAGTGAAATCCTGATTCAACTGAAATCGAATACATAACACACAGTCCTGGCCAGGCTCAGGACATCAGCCTTTGTCTGAAGAAATGGCACATTTCTAATACAACTACTGTAAAGGAAATAACTTTGGGATGCTTCTCAAGGAATGTCAAGAAGCTTAAGCCTATCTTGATGAGCTTACTAGGTGTGATGTTCAACCCACAGAATATAATGAGGATCACAGATTGAGGCAAATGAGTTATCCCAGGGCTGGATTCAGTCTTGGGCTCTCAGGAGGATGAGTTTAAACGTTCCAGTAGGAAAAGAGCTGCAAGCAGCTTTCCCTTCCATCGCTGTAATGCACAGAAAGAAAACAAATCGTTATTTTTGCACCACCTCCCAAGGAAGGCAGTAGATGCTTTTTTATTTAGGCTTCCCTGTTCAGGCCTATCCACTTCACAGTGTTCCTGCTCTGGCCACAGATCAGTCTCTGCTTATCAACATTTGAACAGTCCTGTCAGAATCTAATAATAGCCAGCAGTGGTGGGCAGCACAAAAGACAAATCGGGTCGTATGATTTTAGGTAGCTTGCTAATTCTGAGCTCTGCAGCAGTCAGCGGGAAGAACTTTTAAGTGGTGCGTGTGAATACAAATGTCAAAGATATCTGATCTAAGTGCAAAGTGTAGCCTGGCACACAAAAGAACACACAACCTTTAACTCGGTGAAATACCTGCCAGCCAGCTGTGCTAAGGGAGATTTTACATGCGGTGTCTGTGATACGTTGATCCTCTTTTCAAGTCATCCAGGGTTTGTATCTTTTTTCCAAACATTAGAAAATGAATTGACTACAACCACAGCATTCATGTAAAAGCAACGTATCTGATATGAGTGATACAGATAACAACACCTTTCATCAAAAGATCCCAGGGGTACTATGCATCTTATTCACGATAGTTCCAGTCCTGTAACAAATTCTTGTTTATATACAAGCTGCTTCACTGAAATCTAATCACATGCGTAAGCCCTCTCAGAATCAGACATTAGTACTGCACAAGAATTATGTTTGTCTCTGCTGATAACAAAACTCTCTGTGGGCAAAATACAAGAGGAATCCTTGTTAACTATTGAATTTCTTGAGGAATTTTGGATGTCAGATCTGGATTTTGTCCAGACCCTTATCATCCTACTCTGGTTGATAATACTCCAAGATATTTAGTGACAGAATATAAGTGGGGTCTTGCGCATCTGAGAAGCTGAACACTCTACTGGGAAGGTCTGAGCTTTTAAATGAACTTTCTCAGCGGGATGACTAATTCTTTAGCAAAGCTAGGGAAAAAAAATAAAACCCAGAATACAAATGAGGTATTAGAATGGGAAAAAGAGTGCCTGATGTTCTGACAGACCCCGTTTCTATACATCATCCCCAGCGACCTCAGAAAGCTGTGTAATGTGCTGCCATGAAATTAAATAACCCCACTGTCCCCCCAGACTGTTTTACTAACATGTTGGGTCTCGATGTCGGTACCAGTGAAGCCAGAAGCAATAGAGCCTTTTATTTTATTAAAGATAAGTAACTGTTCTTGTAAACACAAAAGTAATGAAGAAGCTTTGAATCCCATTCTCATATAGACTGTCAGATAGCACTAGTTGCCAAGTTGCGATCCCATCAAAAATATGTATCTGAAATGTTCCACGAGAGTGGTCTAAACTTGATTGCATAGCCCATCTCATCACACAATTGAGATGCAAATCTGAATTTTGCCAAAGTCTAGCATTTGGGTTTTGGTCAACGTCTGCTATCAGCAGGAGAGGACAAATTTTGGAGTTAATTTTAAATGTTAGTGCTCCTTATGCTCAGATCTAGCAACTGCCACATGGAGTCAGACCAATGGTCCATCCTACCTCTCTACTAGCCATGGCAGTATAGCCCCAACGTAAATAGTGAGGAGTAATGAAGAGCAAATTTCAGATCTTACTGTCTCTGAACTTTGGGCAAGTTCCAAACCTTTTCTACAAGGTGTGATGTTTGTGCCAATTAATGAGGAAAGCCATCTGCTAGACAGGTCCCAAACATGTAGCCCAAGATGTCCCAAGGTTGACGGCCAACATGCTGGTTCTCTCTTCAGTAGCTGCAGTTCCTGCTGGCACAATGCGAAGCAACGGAGTCCCTACTGTCTCAGCACCTCTGATCTCGGGATTATCATGTTTCTTCCTCCTCGTCTTGTTAGGGGAGCTGGGGGAAGCCAAGAGCTGGCAGCTGAGCCTGTCCTCTCCGTACTCTGTTGTGGCACTTTCCACACAACCAGGAGTGCCTTCAGAAGCCAGAGGGCAACAGAGGATCAGGCCTGGCACATTTCATTTCCATCCCGCAGAGTCTTTTAGTTTTTTCTGCATTTAATAATCCACATCCCTGTCTTGTGCCCCACTTTTAAACTTGAATTCTTCCAATTCCTTCCATCAAATTGACAAGATGAAGGGTTCTTTTTCTTAAATATATCTTTTAGCAAAGTCTGTATCAAATATGCTCAATTGTGCCAGTGATCTGGAAAATGTGCTTTGTCTTTCTTCCAGAGAACATGCACATTTCGGATTTCCCTTAAGCCTTCATAATTATTTCTGATCTCAATAGTTTTACTTTGTCAGCCCAGCTGATAGCAACCAGATGAGAGAAATTATTTGAGGGTGAATTTGGTTTAGGAGGGAGCAGAAGAGAAAACCAGCAAGAAAATTCTGGTAATTTCTCATTTCATTGTAAAGACATTGCATGGCTATTTGCATATTCTGGGTGTGAAGTAAACAAAGCTATAATCAGATGACATGGCAAGAAAGGCTTGAAGCACTACTCAAGACTTAAGGTGTAAGTGCTTCTTAAACAACAAACCTTTCATATGAAGAATGGTCAAAGGAAAACATCATATTAGGCACCTTGCTCAGTAAATTGAGCCTATTCTCACAAAGATTGCCATTAAGATTAAGATACCAAACACAATAAGTTTATGCGTGTGAAGTGTGTGTACGTTGCAGTGAATATGTATATGATCTATTAGTTTAGGTCACAATCTCACTAGATAAAAGCCTAGCTCCTGTAGAGCTCACAGCATGCTGAGAGAGCTGCTTTCAGCATTTCACTGTGCCCCATCATTGCATCCATCAGCTAGCCTCAGACTAGAAGGGAATATGAGATAGGAATTACCAAGATACAGCTTGTAATGGCTGAGTCATAACACTAAACACCTCTAACTCAAAACAACAGGGTCATTTAGGAGCTATGACTTGCTGTGACACCTGCTGAAGAAGAGAGGAAATTCTGGGTACTTAACATTTTAGAATAAAACTCAGAGTTTCCCTTCAGCTGCATTTAGTGTCTGCACAAACTCCAGTGCCAATTTAATACAGGCTTCTGTTTCTGGAGACTCATTAACTTTGTGCACAACTGCTTACAAAAAGGTTAAAGTCTTGGCGGAAAGCAGCAAGAGCAACTATCGATGCAGCTTTAGAAACTCTCCAGCACTTACCCTGAGACTCAGCAGTGGGGGAAACACTGAAGCATTGAGCAGAGTTGTAAGCAGACAGCAAAGCCGGGAGCAGGCAGTGGCACAGAGGGGCTGCAGGCGTGGGCAGGTCAGCAGCCTGTCCCAGCAGTCACTGCTGGGTCCCTCGCGGTGCCCACTGATGCGGTCTGTGGAGCAAATGCTGCTGGCATCCCAGCCAACTTCTCTCCACTAAATTAAATCTGCTTATATACTTCCCTTAACTACAGGCTTTAGTTCTTTATAAAGCAGGGCTTTAAAAATGAGACACCACTATTTTGAAGGCCTTATTTTATAATAAAGTACTATGAATTTCCTCTCTTGTAATTCCTTCGGATGTGAGGTTTAATTTTGACTGCTACTCCCTTTGTAGATACTTTGGCCCATTAAGAAAAAAAAAAAGAGAAAATATATATAGAGAAAAGTAAGAGACAGAAGTGTTTTCTGCTCATTCATAACAGCAGTGGCTTTAGAAACGGGTTTGGAGAAACTCAGGAAAATCCTCCAATTCTATTAAAAATTATCCATAAGCAAACAGAAGCAAAAATGTGAACCTGGAGAGGCACAGTCATTGTACAAATTTTGATCAGGTGCTGGGCTTGATGGCACAGCCTCACCTTTTATTACCTGCATCTTCTCTTGCTTCAAACCTGTAACATATAACAGAGATCTCTAAGTTTTTTCAGATTAAGAGCAGATGTTATTTTAGAAGTCGTTAATGAAACAGCGTGATTTGGTATGAAATGCTTTTTGTCTCTCAGAGGTCTCAAAGCACTTTACCATACAAATGATGTGATACTGATGGCTCATGCTCTCATCGCTCAGTTGTAGCCAGCTGAAGAACGGACTGCAAGAAACATTTCACAGTTCCCCTACATAAATCTTTAGAAAAGTAATTGAAAGATACCTCTCTCAGTTGAAATGGGAAGGGGAATGCAGGTGGAAAGAATTTAATTATCTGAGTTGCAATTTGACACGGGGAATATATCTCGCTTTCTTCTTGTATGGTAACATTCATCTGCTCTGAGTGGCATTCTGCGTACAGCATATACAGCAAGCAGGCTAGACTGCTAGAGCTGAAATTACTACCTGTCCTGAAGAGATCCCTGCAGCAGGAACACTGGCTTGTAATTAACAAAACTTCACAGAATCACAGAATCCCAGAACGTTAGGGATTGGAAGGGACCTCAAAAGCTCATCCAGTCCAATCCCCCTGCTGGAGCAGGAACACCCAGATGAGGTTGCACAGGAAGGCGTCCAGGCGGGTTTTGAATGTCTGCAGAGAAGGAGACTCCACAACCTCTCTGGGCAGCCTGGGCCAGTGCTCTGTCACCCTCACTGAGAAGAAGTTTCTTCTCAAATTTCAGTGGAACCTCCTGTGTTCCAGCTTGTGCCCATTACCTCTCGTCCTATCATTGTTTGTCACCGAGAAGAGCCTGGCTCCATCCTCGTGACACTCACCCTTTAAATATTTATAAACATGAATGAGGTCTCCCCTCAGTCTCCTCTTCTGCAAACTAAAGAGACCCAGCTCCCTCAGCTGCTCCTCAGAAGGGAGATGCTCCACTCCCTTGATCATCTTTGCAGCCCTACGCTGGACTCTCTCCAGCAGTTCCCTGTCCTTCTTGAACTGAGGGGCCCAGAACTGGACACAATATTGCAGATGCGGTCTCACCAGGGCAGAGTAGAGGGGGAGGAGAACCTCTCTCGACCTACTAACCACCCCCCTCCTGATACACCCCAGGATGCCATTGGCCTTCTTGGCCACAAGGCAAAAACTTAGCACACTTGACATCCTTAATTATTTAAGGGGCATGGGAGGAACACTAGGGGCCTCAATCCTTTACCTGAAGGGCAGAAGAGATGGTATCAGAGCTGTATGCCCTTGGTCTGTGTCCTGGCACTCCCATTGCAAAGCCACAAGTAAAACAACTTCTTAATAGCAGTAATGAAAAGCTCAGACATGGAAGACTCTGACCCCTGAAGGGCTCTCAGAGAAGCAGGGGTAGGTTCTCAAGGTAAGGTACAGCTGCTCCTTATCTGCTACCTGGAGGTGCCAACAGGTATCACTACAAAATTCAGCAGCTATATTAATTCCTTTTACATTTATGACACAAACCCCAAAAAGCCCCCTGAAAAGTCCTAACTGGAGACGGTGGCAGGCAGTGAGTTGAATCTTCAGTATTTATTGTGTTAGAACTGAAGAATAGCGATGATGCAAAGGATCTTAAAAGATCACCAGGTTTAAGTTCCTGCCCAACTTAGGCTCAACTACACCTATAGCATTTTGGCTGGAAATTAATGTACACTGTTCTTAAAGCCCCCAATCCTAGTGAGACCACTTATCCAGAGAAGTTTATCTCGGCATCCTCACTATCAGAAAGCATTTTCTTTTTTCTAATCTGAATCTTGTCTTCTTGTCTTCTGCAAAAATGAGGATGAATGTACTGTGTCCAGTTTGGACTAAAGCATTTTTTAGAAGACCGGAAGGAATTGGTGTTGGCTGGCACTGTATTTATGGAGAGAGGCAAGAAAAAGCAGTAAGTGGGAAAAGAAAGGAAGGCAGCTGAAGCATCAGGGAAAAAAAAGCTATTAGTGAGTGATGTTTTGTAGAATAAATGAATGCAGATTTGATGAGAAGCATAAGTAACATCCTGCAGGGTCAGCAGGGAAACCCTAATTAGGCAGGATGCCATTCCTCAATATTAATTAGAGTTATATGCTTGATTGAATAGGTACAATTCTTCCTAATACTGAGGGAGGCCAACAAGAGGCCTGCAGCATACAGCCAACCTGTTTCTCCCTCTCTCTCACACATACAGACACACCAAGTGTTGCTGTACAGGCTCTTTCTTATGCATATGTATCCTCATGCACACATAGACACATGTGGTTATAAGCCATGGGACCCCTCCATCTGCTTCCTTTTCCTTTTGTAACAGATACTACTTCTTGGGTGCCCTGATTCAGAAGCAAGCAGGGTTAAAATCCTCCTTTAGGTCAGGAAGAGGCCGTCTAGGAAGCCATGGTCAGTTGGCAAAAAGTTGGGAAACAGAGTAATAGGTGTGTGCAAATTAATAACTTACACAATTTCATAGCACACACCTTCCAGCACACGCCACAGGTAATTACGCAGCTGAGGGTAGTGCTTCTGGAAGCGCTCGTAAAGTACAGCTTTTATCTCATTGCTTCCAGCCCATGTCTGGTAATGTATAAATAATGTTAACAGCATCCACACAGACGGACAAAGATTGGATGTGCACTGCATAGGCTCGCCTGATGAAATACAGATTTTGCTGCAAACTTGAGATGTCTTAGAAGAGAAAGGAAGACCTTTGCTTCTTCCAAAAAGGCCCTAAAACACACATACCAAGGTGCTACCTATAAGCAACAAAAACTCCTTGCTAGATAAGAAAAGCTGGGTACTTAAGGACTTTTTGAATGTCCCTTTATGCGAGTAGCCTTCAGATTGATTCAAGATAGATTATGAATATGGGGTGGCAGCTGCTTGACATGTGACTGGCTCCATACAGCAAGCTGACAGCTTCATATGCCACGAAACTTCAGTAAGGCGACAGCTGTGATAAGCAGGAGACTCACTGTAAGACAGCATAGTTAGCAACGGAATCCATTGTAAGTGGGGCAAACGTTATTGCAAAGATAGATGTCAGCATGCTTAGGAAAAATAAGCAAGATATCAAAATTAATTTTGCCGCGTTTGGTTTCCCATGCATTCTTCATATTCTTCCATGTGCGCTTTGTACGTGCTCCAGCTGCACTGAGTTGCTCCACAAGGAGCCTTTCAACTGCAGCGAGCTTATCCCGTTTCATTGCACACAGATTAGGGATACACTCCTGCAGCTTAAAATGCACTAAACATTGTGAATACTATCCAAAAATCTGGTGAGAAAAGGGAGAAACAGAGGAGTTTTTATGCAGGTAGGCAACAAGAGAAAACATCTGTGGAGGAGCTGAAACACAACCATGAGAAAATGAACCACTGTTCTTTTCCAAGGAGAAAGATGGCTTTAGGACCACTGAGATGAATCACATTGTTGTAGTTTATCAACAAATGTATGCAACATAGCAGGCTTACAGTGGCTACAGAACTGAAAGATATCCTTTTATCTATAAAGAATTTCTCATTAGTTGTGAATGTTAGGAAGTGCAGACAGATATGTGAGCTGAATAGAGGAAGGGAATCAAAGGAGCAGAGCTAAATATTCAAATAGGACAATTTGATAGGGTAAGGACAACAAGAAACATAGTAAAAAAACCGACCCGCAGTAATTGCTGATGTAGTTCATGCATTTTTACTGTTATTTTCCTAATAATAAAAATAAAAATGCTGGCTTTTAAAACCAGAAGTTGAAACACTGTACTGCTTTCCACCACATTTTGTAAAATTTCTATTGAAAGCTATTTTGTGATGCAGCTTTTATCACTTTATGTAAAAATACTGAAAAATTGCTTCAATTCTTTCTTATGAAGTATCAAGCTGCTTTGCCATCATATAAAGAAAAAAATTGATCTAGAAAATGGCAAGTGTTTTACTAACATCTATCCATAACGCTTTGTAAATAAAAACATGTCATTTGGCATTTCATCAGTTTGTGTTAGTACACAGTGTCACAAACTAGAAAAAGCAATCCATAAAATGGAAAAAACCCTCAAATAAGAAAGAATGCACATTCCAAAGTAAGTTTTGCTAAGAAAAAAACAACCCAGCTCGCGTTTTTGTAGTTTCTTTCATTATTTCTACAAAATAGAAGAAAAATATACATTTCAACTGCCAGCATTTCATGCATCAGCCCT
The DNA here is from genome assembly GCF_000695765.1 of Mesitornis unicolor. Classification (NCBI taxonomy): domain Eukaryota; kingdom Metazoa; phylum Chordata; class Aves; order Mesitornithiformes; family Mesitornithidae; genus Mesitornis; species Mesitornis unicolor. The sequence goes on along the minus strand of NW_010176877.1, from coordinate 19,374 downwards.
TCTTAACTTTGGTTGGCTTTCTTAAACAAAACCTTGAGATAGGAAGGGAGAACAGACTCATTCTGTTTTACTTAAAAAAATGTAGTCTGTTGTGTCTCTTACTATCAAATTCTTAAAAAGTAATCACCCTGTCACTTGGCTTTCTATAAAATCATTCACAGAATTACACGGGCACAAATATCAATATACTGAGGAGCTTAATTTTATGTTTGTGATACAAACGTTTTCTAAAATAACCTCCTAAAATATGTTCTTAAAGCTTTATACCCATGACCAATACTGGAAGCACTGCTTCAGCATGACTAACAAGGTTGCAGTGCATTGTTGTTAGTATATATGATCCAGTAATTGAATATCCCAAAGCATGTTGTGTATGGTAAGCTTTTATGGGTGGACTGAATTTAGGGACATTTTATGCTCATTCCAGTTAGAACTAGTAAGTGCATAATAATTTCAAATTAATTAAACCAAATAAAACTGTGTCATGTCCATCTTCTGTGCTTCAGTAGCTCAGAGAAAATGTTAAGAAACATCTTTAAAGATTCCCCTTGCCAAAGTGAATCAAGGATGCTGTACTCACAGCATTGTCGGCTACCAACGGTTTTGGCCCACACTCT
>NW_010176877.1:0-18747 GCF_000695765.1 Mesitornis unicolor | reverse complement strand
AGCAGGAACCTGTTGTCTCTCAAAAAAGCCTCCACATGGACTGAAACGTTCTCAGTGTAGCTCCTAACAGCCCTCAATGTCAAAACCTGCCCTTAGTGGTGATCAGCATCAGTAGAGATGATAAGCACCGAGCTAGGTCTGGAATGTACTGGGTTCGTGGATCCCCAGAAGTCCCTGAGGAGCACCAGCACTGAACCTCACTGAGACTACAGTAAAGAGAGAAGCTTTGCTCTTTGCATGCAGGATTTAAATTTCCAGGGCTATTTCTTTGGCTCCTTGATGGGCCCTAAATTCTTGTAGAAAGCAGTTACCCACGTAATACTGCTCTCCGGGACCTTGGATGGCAGCTTCTTTCAGGCTGTGTTGAAATAAAATAGTAATAAAAAAGTAATCTCTGAAAGTGGATACCAGTTTGAGTTAGAAAAGCCCTTGCAAAATATGCTTTCAGAGCAGGCACAGCACATATATTATTGAAAAGCTTTGTCTCTATATGGTGTGCCAAGTTGGCAGAAATGCAAATTTAAAATTTAGAAGTGATTGCTAGGGAGCTGGGCAAGAAGAAGGAACTAGAAAGAGAGGAGGGAATTAATAGCATTTGTTTCTTTTAAAGGATAAATCTTGAGCTAGTTTTCTTTTTTATGGCAATCTTACATTATTTATCTGTCTTTCTAGGTCAGAAAATACAAGTAAATTTTATATATGACACTTTCTTGTAATCCAGCAGTACAAAATAGACTCTCACAGAATGCTGCAGTATTTTATTCTGCTGTCCTGGCAGATAGGGGGATGCATTTTGGGGTCCTTTGTGGTTCGGGTGCTGAGATTATGCCTGGTGAGATCCTTATGACTTTTTGAGACGGGGGAAAATAAGAGAGCACAAAAATAATACAGGAGTAAAACTAAGTAACATAGTCTCTATATCAAGGATATTGGAGACACTTGCCTACAGATAACTGGGCTGACTTCTCGTCCTCTTTGGAGTCTGTCATCTTTTTCAAAGTCTCTGTTTATCCACGGAACTTATTTAAAGGACAAGGCGTTAAGGCTATCAGGATGCACTACAGAAAATTCTGACCCTCTACGCGGGGGGAGGTAGGGCTGACAGCTGTAATTTAAAAAAGAAAGTGATTAACATTAAAAAAATCCAAGAAACTTCATCTGCTCCTTTTTTCTTCTTATTCCTTTCTATACAAGGAGAAATAAAAGTACGCAGCATTTTCCACCTCATATGGAAGTAACTTGTAGCTCAGACTTCAAGAGCTGATGATGCTTTTGTACTTAAGATGACCACAGCCAGGTATCATTCTCATGCTTCATCACCATGTATCACACCAGCTTCTGCAAGGCTAAATCCAGAATTCTGGCCCTGAAGAATTAACGAGTTTTCTATGTGTTCACGCTGTAAGCAGAATGTGGGAGAGCAAAACTTACATTAATGACATGCTACTGATACGTCATGAATATTAAGATATTTCTGCAACATCACACAAAAAAGCCTATGGTGGCACCACACCAATTCAGGAATGCAAGTCGGTGTCAAAAAAACCCCAAACAAACAAACAAACATTTCCAAGCTCAGTTAACTCCTTTCACCACTGCCCAGGAAAGATTAATTTTCATACTGATACAGAGCTTCACCACATAAGGACAGCCATATTTTGAGCAAATTAAAGAGTAAGCTCTCACACAGGATTCAGATGTTTAAATAGGTACGTGGTTTCAATATAATTCTCAGGGCATACCAGCAAGACATGCTGTTGGTACCCTGAACTGCAGCTTCCTTCTCTGTCTTTCCACTCAATGGATCCACAGAAGTGAGATAAATAAGTTCCTGGCTCAGGCATGAAATATCCCTTGGATCCATTAGTGGCTATGCCTGCAGAGTTTGCCAAGAGGTAAGTATTAGGCTAAAAGTAATAGCAGATATTAAATCCAACATAGAATTTAGCTTGCAAGGCAAGTACTTGGCACTGTAGAAATCTGACTTTAGATGAGGTTCTTAATCAGAAACTTAACACAGAAAAACAATTTGTCCATGAAAGAAACAGTAACTATTTGCAAAATTGCTTAGAGAAAGCTCTGTCACTGAGGTAATCTGTGTTTGACCTCGCCACAGCAGGTATTCGTATCGCGACAGACAGTATCAGGATTTCTTGTTCTAACAAATGGTAAGTCCATTTAGCTTTTATGTAGTAAGTATGAAACCTTCAAAATATATATATAGCAAGCTCCTTCACATGTCAGTTTGCTTTAAATATTTGTAAAACTCTGATCCTGTAAGGAAGGTGAAAGGTTGGTGCAGCACTTAAATAAATTAATCAATAAAATAACAGTAATAAAAAGACCTTCCTGGTTGCACACTTCCAGGACTGCATGACTTACATGATTCCCATGTCAAGTGGAAGGAAGAATTAAAATTGGACCCACAAATCCCCAGTGAAGAGCTGGCTGAAACACAGTTATGAATTTTATGGCCTGAGGTTTATTCACCCAGTTACACTTTCAGTTTTTGACACACGAACAGCAGAGCTCAAGAACATGAGCCAGAAATGTTGGCATTGCTGTGGCAGTTTGTCCTCCCTCCCTAGTTGTTCAGGTTCTGCTTGTCTTGATACAGACTGGAGAGAGCAGCTCTGTCTCCCCTGTGCACCTGAAGAGACAGACAGGCAAAATATTAAACAGCTACAGATGCTGAAAGAAAAGCAACTGTTCAGTCAGCTCTTCAGGTTTTTTGTCAAGGCCTTGCTTGTAGGACAAAACTGATGAGAATGTCTGATGATTATTCAAAAAAAAAAAGCAAGAAAAAAAATCTGTCTGATAGGAGCACAGCTAAAGCTTAATCTATTTATGTAACAAAACAGAGGCAAACTGCTGTTAATGTGCTAGAAAGACAGAGAAATTTCTGCTAATCTATTATCAGGGGACAAGCTTCTATTCTGGCACAGTGAGGGCTCACATCAAACTACCAGTCTGACAACCCTTTTTGCTCAAATCTCTTACATCCCAGCTTCTTCCTAAGACAGGCACTGCTCACTGTTATCACTCCCCAACGTTTGACACACCAGAGCAGAGCGTGTCCTATTTCCCTTTTTTCTTTCTCAAGTATGGAGCTACAGCACAAGACTCTGCAGTCAGTCAGTGCATGGGACATGGTTTCATCACAGCAGGAGAAGCTTTTCCCTACCAGGCTGGTTGAGAGAGGGTGTGGAAGAGCAGTTGGTAGGAGTTGGTGCTTATTGCTAGATTTACCTTGATCGGGCTTTCTTCTTCAGCTTCCATATGCCTATGGCCAACTCAGTAGGTGCCTTGTTTCGTCCTAGGCAGTGCCAGCCAAGGCTTACAGCACAGACACAACATTCAGCAGGGAAGAAGGCAACGTCCTGCAAATTTCTGCCAATAGAGTATTACCACAGCACCTCTCTGTATAGAAGGACCAGCATTCTTTCTGTGGGGAAACCAAACCAAACTAAAGAAAACTCCTCCCTTTTAGCACATCATACTTGAAGACTAGGCTTAACATCAAAGTTCATAAGGTGCTGAGGTTCCAGGTCACAACGTTCGTTTTTCACATGAGCTAAACACCTTGGGAGAGCACACAGTTTTATTGCAATTCACAGATTTCCATTCCTGATCGTAAGAACAGATAAGGAAAGAAAAATAATTTCTTGCCCTATTACACTTAGGTTGCCCCACACTGCAGGCACTGAGCCTATTCCTTGTAACAGCAGTGCACTTCTTCAGTGCTGTTCTAATTAAACAGGCAAAAAAGAGTTACAGAAGTGCTAGCTCCTAACCAGGTTTACCAGATGCAGTGAAATCCATCCAGGTGTCTGTCACTTTGCAACACACTTCCTGCATTTTGGCTCCTCCAAAGTGAGATAACAGCTAGCAGGAAGATCTGGATGTTTCCAATGCCATTTTTCAGGCCTACCAGATGCAAAGGATCTGGGTGAGAATCCACCCAAGTGTCTCTGACACAGACATAGGCAAGAAAACTTTCCAAAAGACTGTTCTGTCAGTATAAGTCAACATACCACAGGTCATGATGAGAAAAGGAGAAGGAAAAGCCACAGAAGAACCAGCTATCGCACAGAGTGTAATAGCCTTAATGTGGGAAATAAAATAAATTCCCTTAGCCAGCCAGAAGCTGTCTCCTTCGTATTTTCTTACCTTCATAGACATGCTATACAGGTATGTTCCCTGGCCGTGCAGTAACTGTCTGACTTAGTTAACAGCTGTGGGAAGTACATGTTAAGGGACCCGATTGTCAGGTCTTCTGCTGTGACTCTGTTGCTGTCTGAATGCAGTACGGCCAGGGAACATTGACAAATCCATGTTCTCCTACAGAAGTGAGAGCACATCAATGGCTTTTTTTCAGCATCATTTGCAGCTGACATCCCCTATCTAGGTGCTGCCATCTCTAACCATGTCACATCCATGATCTCTTGAAAGAGGCTAGAAGGACTAAACAATTTCAAAAGCAGAATAATATTGACACTGGAAGGAGTCCACTGCAGTGCGTTAACATCCTATATTCAAGTGACTTCATTTTCAGAGTGGTGGCAGTGAAGAGTGGAGTTGCTGTGCAACTGCTCAGCTTGGCAAACCCTCAAAACCTTTCCAGTCTCATGCTCTGCATTGTTCCAGCAGGACATTTACCTGTGTTGCCCCTTCTGAACTACATTCTTACATTTGATATGCTGCTCCACATTGACAACATGATGCTGTGGGAGCATTGAAAGATTTGATGGCCACCAAATTCAAAGCAAGTGCTGCTCCACACTTCTCCTGGGAAGAAGCAAATAGTTATCTCCCCTTCTGTCTTCTCCCATCCCTCCCACCAAACTTTCTACTAAACACAATTACATGCAGCATTTGACAACAGAGCTGATAAATTATGTGCCGCTTGAATTGAAAATGTGAAGAATAATAGGGATGAATATCAATGCATTCACAGATGACACAAACCCATTTCATCACTTTCAAGGCTTTTTGGTTGTGCTCAGGGATGTCTTGTATGAACTAATCCCTCAGTGCATTCTCTTAAAAAAAAATTCTCTAGAGGTGAAATGGACTATGACTAAGAGGTGGCTGGCAAAAAAGAGGAAAACTGAAATCAATGAAAAACCCACAAGCCCCAAAGGGAAACATTTTAGGGGCAGTAAAATCTCTCAGCTGAGAGGTTTAGTTGAAAATTTTCCAGTTTCACTGAAACTGGAAATTGAGTCTGGCTTTCAGGTAACTACAATTTATTCCCATCTGACTGAGATTTATGTGCTGCCGGAAATACTTTCCTATGTCTTATCTATAATAATTACAGGTGAACAGTTCTGCAACGACAGGAGTCTTATTGTTGGCTTCCATTAGACAGAAGTCAGCCATCTGAAAGCTGTGGCAGGCTGCTGTCTCTTGTAGACACCATCATTTCTGAGGAAAATATCAATTTGGGCAATCCATAACCCTTAGTTAAAAACGCTAATGTAGCTCCATTGTCATTCTTTGGCATTAAACCAGTAATTTTCCCAGAAATCCCTCCAAGTGTAAAGAAACAGAGAGAAATTTCAATTCAGGTATAGATGTTGCTAATGGAAAACTTCAGAGGACACATGCTAGCACAGAGAATGCTCTGAGATGAAACCCCTGAATTCAGACTGAGGGGTGCAGACACTTTCATCACTGCTTTGAGCTTGGTTTGAAATCCTTGCATGTTTCTTCCTCCATTCCTGTACGAAGAGCTCTGGACAGTACTCTGCAGAGTCTCACAGATGTCCTGTGCCCTTCTCAGCTATCGTGTTAACCTTTAAATTTAAGGGCATCAAAGAGCAGCTTTCAGTTCTTAGCACTAGACACGTCCTGCATCCCTAAGCAATGGAACAACAGCTGGCCTAAGCACAATATCACACTGACAGACCAGGAAGTTGTGGCTTTTTGGGATTCTCTCAGCATGCAAACCACCATGATACACCTTCAGGACTGCTTTTAGAAAGTCAAACAGCCCAGGGAGGCATCAGTGGGATGCTGCCATCAGAAAAAGGAAAAAGAATATGTGGTTGAGGGAAATGCAGACATTTCTAAATGGCACCAGTTTGCATTTCCTTACCCCACTCCATGTCTTCAGTTCCTGCTTCCAATTGAGGTTCATGCTGTTTTAGTGCAATGTAGAGGGAACATGCATGTTGCAGGGGATAAGGGGTATAGAGAGAGTACCACAAACTCACCCATCTGTCCCAAACCCTCTCAGATGGAAACAAACACTCTCTTCCTATGCTTCTCCTGCCTCTCAACACAGACATTGCTGTCATGACTCTTAATCCCTCTCTAGTCTTTCCAGCCTCCTGGTGTACCTTCAGGGCCTTCCTGTGTCGCTGGGGGCCTGGTGTGACTCCGGTATGTTTTTCTGCTACCCCTTACCAGCTTTGTTCAGCTGCAGGAGGAGACTGCACAACTCCTAAAAAAGAAGCTGCTCCTCACTACCAGTCAGCCAGAGGCAGAAAAACAATTGCAACCACAGAGAAGTTGCACACATTCACATATTTTTAACAGGGCTTAGGTACAGGAAGGCTTTAGGCTGTGGACCGTGGAACCATTTCTGGTGCTACCCCTTGTGGTTCGGGCTGCAAGTGGGAACACGGGACTGCTCAGCAAGCAACTGCATCTTGGAAACCTTTTAAGAATGAGAGTTGGGTTCAAAGCGCTTGAATCATCAAGAAAGTGCTTGATTTCACAGATACAACTGATTCTGTTGTGCTGGCAGGTTTCCTTTTGAACAGTTGAGCTTGGCTGACTCTCCCTGGCAGGGAGGTACCAACTTACAGTTTGTTCGAAACACGCAGCTGCAGTGCAGAACCTGGCCCATGAAAACTCCCTGCAGTTGTTCTTCAGGGCCCTGCTTTCAAGTTAAGCAAAGCCAGTGCCATGCAGCTGAGCCACTGCTCAGTGTGGCAGCAATTTATGCCATGAAATTTCTAGCAGCTCTGAACATATTGCAGTGCAACTGGGGGACAGAGAGGAACGTGTGCCTCGCTGAACAGCTCGGAGAAATGGGAGCCGAAACAAGAGTCAAGCCAAATGGTTCCCCTCTCTGCAACTCACGTGACAAGCAAATATTTTGAGGTTGGGAAAAGTGAATCTTTTGCTGTCTAGAAGCAACCAGTTGCTTTCTATTAACATGTCATTTTGTATTGAGTCCTGCACAAACTGGAATGAGAAAATTCCAGACATCTTGAAGAAAAAATGGAAGCACTGAAAAAAATTATATACTTATTAGCTATGTACTGATCTAAATAAAACTGTATTTACATCTTCGAGAGTGAAAAATGTATTATTTGTATCATTTATCACAAAAAAGAAATGCCATGTGGTATATTTATGGCATGAATTCTTTAGTTTTGAATAAATGACAAATTTTCTTACTATTAGAGATGGAGGTGAGCAGCATAATAAGGCATTAAAGAACACCTCTTGCCTGTTGACATCTCTTTTTAAGGATAAAAATTAAAATGTCGAAAATAGAAAGCATCAATGTTCTTGAAGGTTATATCCAAAGGGCTCAGTAACAGTATGCAAATAGAGAATTAACATCGTAATGTAGATAAAACTTCTCACATTTCTAGAGGAAAAAGCTTGGGAAGCAAATATGGTGTGTGCATGTGTGTTTTGTTCATTACAACTTAATTAGCACAGCTCAATATGAAGGAACAACAGTAATGCTGAATATAAACCAAGGGCTGTGTTTGCGAGTACATCGTTATTTATATATATCGAGAATAATTGCCAACACGATGTGTTGAAATAAAGACTCTGTTGAAATGTTTCTGGGATTTCAGTGAAGCAGTAATATCACCATTTTAAACCTTGCTTCAAAATGTCTTTCACTATTTCTTTCTGAGGAGAAAAACCTTGAACACAGAAATTTTATTTAAGTCTTTCCTCAGATTTCCAGTTTTTCTTTACTGAGCTGGGGGAGGGCAGAGCGGAAGAAGGGACGTCTTCTGGAAGTTTCTGTATTTCTCATTTGTATTTATGAAGGAGAAAAAGGCACCTAGCTGTTCCTAGGTACCATATGCACTAAAGGCTTGTTTAATGCAGGGGGTGGACTGTGTGAAGTAGCTGACACCCCACAGATGTAAAGGCAGGTAGTTGACAAGCCCACACCACATCACTTCTGACCAATGCAGGAGGCAGTGGTATGAACTGTGTAACCAAAAACCTCATCCCCAGGAGATCTGCAGCTCAGCTGTGCAGACCAAGATCGCCTGTCTGTGCCTTAGCAGTTGTATTTTAGGACTGCCGAAGCTCCCAGCACTGTCGTCATTGCACCAGATCACACAGTCCTTTCGATTCTGATTTTGCTTTTTATTTATAAGCAAGAGAGGTTTTTTTCCTCCTTCTGTATAATTCAGAAAGTCTTTGTATTATACAGCCACACGCTACATGTTAAGGATTATTTAGCTCTTATTCAGTAAATACACTGCACCATATGCTTTTGATATTTGTCTGATAAAATGTCAAATAGAAATGATGGGAAACTACATGACACAAGAATCCTCCTCTCTGTTGTTTTGCACTGGCATTCACCACTGCATCAGACAATGCAGAAATAACCACAAAGGGTTAAAGAGAAGCCACACACCTCTGGAGCATCTGAACAGGCACTATTTTTCAGACCCTACGTGCAGTCAATTATCTGATTCACCTTGCTGATCCCCTGTAGGATGTTTTGATGCCATGTTAACATTTTACTATAGCTGGCAGTAGCATGCTTCTAATGCAAGTGATCCCAGAGATAGCTATGGACAAAATACAGAGAAGTAAAGAATATTTTTGTCTCTCATGAGTTAAGTAATATAGTCTGGCAGAGAGATGGTGATAGTGCTTCAACAAGGAAGATCAGAACACAATTATGCATGGCCAGAAATGTATTCAGTAATGATCCATCATGCTGTCTCTGGCTGCTTTACATGCAGAAAGATCATCTGCTTTAATCTTCCTAGTCTCCAGATCCACACAGAGCATCATATATTATGCAAAAAGGTACTCTGGGTGGCAGCATTGAGTTCACCATTGCAGCAGGCTTGATTGTTGTAAGGGGTTTTTTTGTGTCTTATTTTTCTGTCGTTGTTTCACCCCCCCCACCACCCTCAAGTCTATACCAGGCATCCCCTTTCAGAAAGATGCTTTCAAGTCTTTCTGCCTCAAAGGAGAGGTTGTTGCTACTCTCTGTTTCTCCTCATGTCGTGCAGCCTGCACCCACACACTGAGATCCTCGTTCCCTCTCACTCACATACGCCTTTGTCCATCACTGCCTTTCTGCTGTGCTGCAGAGCCGGTGAGATCCTTCAGTGCAGAAAAGCAACCAGCACGATGCAGACCTTTTCATTCCCTCCTGGTTTAATGATTTAATAAATTCACCCTGGATGGCACTAGAATATGGTTGGTTTTTTTAAAATTTTTAATCAATCTCTACTAGACACAATGCATGTGTGGTAGAGAAAAACAGGGTCCTTCAGCAGAATTCAGGGTGTTTTCACCATTCAACAAAATACATTTCCTGCAGCAAGCATTCTTAACAACACTATGCTAAAAGAAGGGGCTGAGGGGAGGGGGATGACAGTTTTAGGCTCATTACAGGCTTCTCTCTCATCCGAAGTCCTGTAGCTGCTGCAGAAGGCCAGGGAACAGATGCCTGTCTGCTCCCAGCAGACTTGGGGACAGATTCTCACGTGGAGTAAACAGACACAGTTCCCTAGGAGTGCAGGGCATTACACCATGCTACCTCTGGTGAGAAGCTGGCCTAAGTTCTTGCTGCTTTTTCTTCTGAGCTGCATAAATTTATTTGACATATCCCTAAAATCGCTTGCGAGAGAAGACTGCAGCTTCATTTACTTCCACAGAGCTACCCCAGAGTTTCAAGGACAGGAGCGGAATTGGTGCCTGACTCCTCTCTGGCCTGAATCATTTTTGCCTGTGTGCAATGGCTGTGAGCTCCCTCCTGTAGCGTAAATGGAGCAATCTACCTTGGCGCCCACATGGGATAAATGGAAGCGACTCGCCAAGGGCCAAAGCAGCGTGGAGCCGGGCTAAGAGCCACACATGCTGAAATGCAGCCTCTGCCAGGCTTCCTACCTGCCTCCTTCAATAAGGACAGCTTGACACAGGAGCTGCTTGTTTGTTGTTGTTGTTGTTATATTAGCAGGGAGCTAAAGGCTCCTGAGAGACTGTTTATAGAAAGTGCTTTTGAATGTATGCTTCAGCATATAGCTCCCATTTAAGACTGAAGATGGACCTTTTATCAAAAGATGTGACAGGCTATCTTAAGGGTTACTGTCACAGGTAGAGGTATAAAAAGAAGAAAAAAAGCCCCTTTACCCTATTGTTTCAGTTTTCTTGTAATTCTACCAAACATTTAGAGGGCGAGATAATGTCTTTGGTGTTTTTAGGCATATATCACCTTTGAATCCAAGTGCCTGGGGAGTATGTGCTAACACCCTGCAAATACCTCTATCTCCTCAAGATTCTCTCTCATTTTTCTTTTATTTAAGATCAAATGAGTTCAAGTAGCTTCTGGTTTTGTGTTTGTCTAGATCTAAGGTATAGAAGATAAAGTAGACTTCTATAATTTAGCAATTGGTAATAACTTTACAAGTACAGTTCAAATCTCTAAGTCAGGATGAGGACTGAATTGGGAATGAAGGTATAAATGCTTATAATTTTCTGAGCATAAAAGTATCTCAAATGATCATATCACTGTTATTTTTCTTCTGTATCCTCTACTCATCAAAGGGAGTATCTGAAAGCCTAGCTGTCCTCAAAATTATATAGAGCAATAAGTCCACCAGCAAATAATGATCAAATGTCAGTATAAGATCACTACCAGAAGGGTTATTGTGCCCTCACATGAGGAGCCATCTGACTCCTACACAAAATGAAAAATTACCAGGTCTCTGAAAACAAATTCACCCCCACCATACTGTAACACACCAAAATCCCAGCAATCCCAGCTGCCGAGAGGAAGAACAACATGTAAGAGAGGATTAAGTTCCCTGGACCTGAAAACTCTGCCCCTGGGATGCAGCACAGCAGGAAAGGTAGTAGCTTGTGCTTTAATAGAGATGGGGAGATCTCTGATACTGTGGAGATGACTGTTACTCAAAAGGAGATCAGAGCATATTCAGCTTGTCCTTTTCAGGTGAATGCGTGCAAGCTCTTCCAACTCACTAGAAGCTGTGTGGAGACTCAGTTGGATGTATCATTTTAAATTTGGTGTTCTGCTAACACAACAGCATGGCTGCCAACTGGCTCAGAGCATAGGTCAAGCCTGCTTACATCAAACAGAAATCAAATGGCTTAAAAGCAGACAAGAAACAAATGCCCCAGATATGAGCATGCCTTTGAAATCTGCAGTGTTTGAGTTTTAGACCTTAACTCAGCCTCCCAAAACATAAATAACACTTGGCACCTCTGCTTTGGATCCAAACCATCCTAGAGCACATAGATTTTGAGCAGGATTTTGAAACAGAAGTCTCTTTTAACAACTGAGTAAGCTAGATAACATATACTTGTAATCATCAGGGCAGAAACAGCACCAGGCAACCACTGCAGGTCTTTTCCAGACATAGTTACTGTGACTTTTTCTTCATTTAATTCCATATTCCCCATTTCTTTGATTAGTTACAGCTGTTACTGCACAATTTGTCTGGCTTTATCCTTCCTCTTGTGTTTGATGAAAGGGCTACCCTGCAGAAAGCATATGAAAAGTCATATATTTGTGACGCTGGTAACAACTTTATTTGAAAATAAGCCTCTAGCCAAAGAAGTGCTGGTCTCCTAGTAAGTTTTAACCTCAGTTATTTATTTTCATCTCTTGCCTAAAGCATTTAGCCTTGGTTCATTTGCAGGACAAAGGCTTCAGAAAAGTCTCAGGAGTACCCTGGGTGAAGAAATTAGAAGAAACTCTCTTCAGAGTCTCCAGTTCAGGTGCACTGCTGTTTCCCTTTTCCTAGGGGCCACATCTGCTTATGGGTTGAATTGATCCCTACCTTCTGGGCAGGGCACTTGGCAGTCTTACACCTGTGTAACAACATGGTATGAACAAAACAAAGACTGTAGTTACAGATCTAATACTAGAATAAAAATACATTACTTAACAACACCTTCTGCACAGAGGAGGCAATACTGTTTTAATTTTTAAAGAAAGTGAAAATCCAGCGTTAATGATTTGAATTCACCCCTCAGAATCTCTGAGAGCACCCGACTGATGTGATGCCTAGTGCCACAGGGGGGCCACAAAGCACTGGCTGAACTAGGGAGTGGGGTAGGGGGAGTCTGAGAGCTTTAACCCCAAACTATCGATCCAGATGACTCTTTCTGCCATTAAACTCAGTAACAATGTGCATCAACAAAAGCTCAAGTTCATTTTAGGTCGGTTATGAATATAGCATGAAACAGAAGTACATTTGGATGTACTGTACAAATGGGAAAAGAGATGCTTAGTGGGTATGTCTGGTCTCTCCATATATAAATGATACAGCATAAAATCCAAGTTTCAGTGTTCAAAGAGAAAGAGGTAGTTCTTTTAAAATATGTTAGACAACACTAAACCAGAAACATAATCCATCTCTAAACCTCAAGTGTTTCTCCCCAAGGAGACTAACATAAAAACCTCAAGGAGAGTGCAATAAACACCCCTCGTAATGAGTAGAAAGCTATGCTACTACTAAGAGAGTAAAATGCCATACTTAACATATTGCACAAACTTATAATTTATAAGGCACTAGGCTGATGTGCGAGTCTTTCCCTCCCAGAGGGAGTCTCCCATTTTTGTTCCTTCAAACATGGTGAAGAACTGGGATTTCTCAGTGGTGCACTGCATGTTTGGCTGGCCTGACAACTCCTGTGGCAAAAACCCTAAGGTGGACAAAGGGTTACTTCAGTAACATTCGTATTTGTATTATGCTTGGCTCAATAAGGGCTATTTTCTTCAGCTTGGGAAAAATAGGTAAAAAAATTGAAAAATGCAAGTGTAGCGATGAAGCACTTCATTTACCCTAAGCTTCACTGGATTCGCTCAAGGCCCAGACTAGCATGTTGCCACCTTTTGGTCAGTTCTCATTACAGCATGTATTAAGTTCACATTGTCTGAGATATTTCATCAGTACTTAACTGCAAGAAAAATAAAACCCAACCCCTAAAACCAAAAAATCTTCCATCATGATATGGAGGAACCACAAGGTGAGTGCTATTAAAAACTCTGGTCAATGTGGAGCACGTGATGGTATGTCCACTATCACAGGAAGAAAAAGTATGTGTTACGTATTTGCCTTCATTTTACTCTTCTGTACTTACATGATTTGAGGTACTTCTTTAGAGGCTAGGGCAAGCGAGAGATCACAAACCTAGACAATACCAGGATATTAGTAACGTTTGCATCTGTCCAGGCAGCAATACAGGTCATAGGTATAGTGAAAAAACAGAACAAGCAGCAAGACATTTGTATTCAACTAAACGAGGGATGGGATCCATTATTCTTCTTGTGTTTGTAGGTATATGATATATACCCACTATCTGGTACACCAGTTGGAAGCTGCTCTCCTCTAGGAAAAGGGGTCAAGTATCTTCTCTGTCTTACACTGTTTGTACTGGTGGGGTCAGATGTTAAAACACTCATGCTGGAGCACTGGCTGCTTGAAGTACATTCATTATGGATACCATCTTGCCAACGGCCAGGGCTCGATAGAGGTCAGTTGACCTTCCCGAGAACACTTAAAGTGGCAGAGGTAGCAAAGAGAAACAAACCCGTGCAAATTCACAGTTCTTTTACTAGAGTAATTTGTCAGCAGATACAATACTGTCTGTTGGAAGCAAACACTTCCCCTGCGAAAACTCTCAGAGACAAAGCTCTAGGAAACCACTGTTGTAGCAAAGGAAGGTTGCTTATAAAGCATTACTACTGGGGAAGGACCACATAGGGATGTAAGGATGTACATATGAAACCAACTTCCTACCTGGAGTGGAACAAGAACCTGGGGAGAACAACTGTATGAGTTTAGGTCTCAATGACAGAAGAGGGGTGCAGCTTGCTCAGTGCTCTGGAGAGAAAGCCAGTCTTCTCTGCCTACACCTCTCCAGAGCCTGCCAAGATCAGTGCAGACTCCCATTGGATCCAAATAAGCATTGCACTTCAAGACATACATCATTTAATGTGTTAATGTAAATAAACAGTACAATAAAAAGCACTGACAGAGTAAGTTAATTCTACTTTTAGAAACAATTGCTTTCATTCAACAACAATTTCCCATACCTGAAAGCTGTTTAGGTTTATTCCTAATGTCTGTATTCTAATATTGATTTAATTCTCTCAGTGTGGCATTTGGTTATTTTACTGAAGCACCCAATTTTAAAGAGAGCTCACTATCTGCTGAGGGCAATGTGCCTCTTATATAAGCAGAAATTTTTGTAAGGAAATCTTGCTTTTTCTGCAGAGATTCACATGCCCGTGTGCACAGATCCAATCACATTATGGATGGGGAAGGCAAAGGGATGTACAGCTGCAGCACCATATCTGAATACATGTACTGCAACAGACAGATAAAAAGGAGGGAGAAAAGCCTTCAAACTTTCTAGAAATCTGCCCTGAACTAGCAAGAGTATTCTCTCTAGAGCTGGAAGTTGAGTGTGCAAACCTAGCTAGGCAATGATGCAAAGAAGTAAGTATCTAGGAAAAAATCAGAAGCATTTATTAATTGCCAGTGAGACATCCAGGAGGCATGGCAGGGTCTTTCTTATTTAAGATGTCTCTCTGTCATCTTCACCATCTTTCTAGCTTTTTTTGGTGGAAAAGCTAAACTACAGTTTAGTCGCTGAAGGATGACAAAGACCCAAACTGTCATAATGGGCAAACATGCGTTACAATGACAACAATAGCCAAAGACCACAGTAATTGTTATTGCTATCATTATCACAGAAAGTTGAGCACTCTGCACATGCATTCTTTACAGGGCATTCTGTACGAAATCCTCATGGCATTTTCCTTTTTCCATGTATGCCGGTAGAAACTCACCAATGATTTCAATTAACAGCCACTTGATTTGGCAGGGCAGAGCCTTAAAAACCTCCTTCCTATTTTGCCATATCCATCAGGACCAGGTTTCACTCTGTTCCAAACAACAGAGCACAATGGAGCATCTGTAAATGTACTCTATCTTTTGTAAATAAATGTGACAGCACTAGAGATAAACCCACAGTCCCTTGAGGGCGAGATCAGTGCACAGTTGCATGCTTGTATGAGTGTACACCTACCATTAGTCTGAAAAATCGGAACCTACTGACATAATGGGTAGTTGTGATCAAGGCAGAATAAAGCTTTCTACCCAGTTCCTAAATTTTTCTGTCACTGTTAATCATCTCTGTTTGGAACAATGTTTCTTGTTTACTAGCAAACAACTGCCTGTAGACAGGCTAAATATTTCTCTATTAACGGTACAGTGCTCTCATACCAGGATTCAAACTGCAACTGCCAGTGAGAGGGATGCTCTTTCTCCCTTCTCTCTCCCACAAATGCAGTGTACCTCCTGTAAAGTCATCATTCCCTGACATGGACCAGCAGGTCCGGTCTGGTCTAAGGACCCTCTCCTAAAGGGTCTTCTCCCATTTCCTTTACGTGGGCTTGAATTAATGAGCAGCGCCTCTCTCCTGCACTGAGAGAGCACAATTAATCAGCATCACTGGGGGTTGCCAACGCCTGCTAAGGGGCGCTGCTGAGGTCACAGCGCTGCTGCACATCCTGACAGGGAGGAAAAAAAACAACACAGGATGTGTTACTCTGGTGAAAGCCAGAGATTTGAAATTGTGCTTCGTGCAGGTGTTTTGCCGAAGGTATCTACCTGCCTGCTTTCGCTGGACTGCACTGATAAACAGCACACTTCAGAGAGCTGGAGGAGGACAGCAGCAGACTGAAGCTGAAGGAGAGTATAGCTGATGTTATAATGGCAGCTCTCTGGCAGCTGCCTTTGGAGGTTAATTACCTTTCTAAAGAGTAATGATTCATCTTTTTGCCCACACCACAATAGCATGCAATGCTAATTCTCATTTTGAAGACAGGAAAACTAATGACAGAGAAAAGGTTTAATACATTTAACTCAAAAGAAAGAATAAATTTGCCATAACAGGGTACCAGACTCCATCAATAAAAACTCCTACCAAAAGATCACAACTCAGAGTATTCCCAGAACATAAATATTTTCTAGGGTACACCATCATTAGCAAGACCCATCAAGCTTTTTTTTCCAATAAACAGCATCTGCCAGTAGCATCTTCTCCAAAACAGACAGTATTAAACAAAACCTGGTCTCATTTATTAAACGGGCAGACTTCTGGTCCGATATCTCAGGAGTCTTCTGAAAGCCTTAAAAAAACAAGAAGAAGCCCTTTGAAAGAGGCCCAACTCATTTGATATGAGACTTTCCATCTTAAAGACTCTAGCAGGTGTTATCAAAGCACAAATGTTCTGGACCTGCTAAATACCATTTTATGAAAAGCACCCTTACTAACCCCTGAATCCCTCAGCTATATTAAGCAACTACATAGTCGCCTTCCTGTCTCAGAAACAAAATAACTCCAATTTTATTGCTGTTAAAGATAGTAAGTACATGAACTAAGGAAAATGAGCTTTTTTCAGCTAACTCTAGCCATGGTGAAATAGCCAGTGCAATACTACAAACAGACTGCTTTACCTCTTCAGAGGCTGGAGTGGCAGGAGTGAAATGCCCTCTAATTCATTGCTGAATATAATACAAAAATTAATATAAACTTAGCTGTGGAACTAAGCTGTGGAACTAGCTTCCAGAAAGCAAGATGCAGCATGTGGTGGGTAAAGCAATGCCAACTGAAAAATGTTATGTCAAATACCCCTATTAGAAATATACTTTAAAGTAAATGTGACATATGTAGAGAAGCTGGAAAGACCTGGTGTCGTATCCAAGTACTCCCTTGGATTTTCACAGAGAGCAGGTTAAGGCCAGACCAATACCATTGAGGGAACTGCAAGAAACAAGAGACAAAAAAAACCAATAGCCAAGCATTTCAAGCAGTGCCTGCAGATTTTCTCTGCCTCAGGGTTTGTCAGTTCCTGCCAGGGGAACGCCAGGGATGCCAGCCAATGGCAGTGCTATCCCATCAGCCTTCCCTCAAGACCTCTCTGACCTGCTACTTCTGCACGCCTAGACCTGGATGACCAGATCATGACAGAGCCAACAGCACAGTGAAGAACAGAACCCAAACTCTCCATATTTTGTAGTAACCAAGAAAGCTTATCCACAGCTCACGTGTCTTTGCAAGATGTGTTTCTCTGCAGTTTTCTTCCCTAAGCGTTAGGTTCCTGCACCACTTGGAGGGACATTTCAGTCTCAGCACAGCAGCAAAGCTTGGTTCAGATACTGCTTTCATAACACTTCAAAATCATCCAACTTTTTTATAGACCTGTGAGTCAATGAGTGTCCTTTCTGAGACACATCAGCAGAGACTTCTCCAGCATTTAGTCTTTCCGATTTTGTACATGCTCCAAAGATAAGAGATAGGAGCTTTCATCCAGCTCCGCAAATGGATTAGAAAGCAGTAGTTCCTGAATATTTTAAATAAAAATGATATTAAACTCAGGTTACACTTACTGCTGCAGAAAAGTGGTATTTTCCCATCTTGATTTTTCTTTCCTCTCATTTCATTCCTCTCCTACAGCTTCTGCAAGGATACTGACTGCAGTTGGCAGTATAACCTTACTTATGATATGCTCAGAAACAGATGTTTTTCTTCAAATCTACCCCTCCTCTCCTACCTTTGGACCAGGATAATGAAATATTCTGCAGCTCTGGTTCAGAGCACAGTTATTAAGCAGCTAGGAAAAAATGATGCTGGCATGGCAAACCGTGTATCGCTGAATTACTACGAAACATGGTGATGAGAAAACAGATCTGCTTTGAAGGAGAAAAATGGCCTGTTTTCAGTCAAGAGCTCTTTCCTGTTAACCAGCCCAGCCCATCATCAAAGTATTAGATGGTGTACACAGCAATTTGTAGGCTGTGTAGAAGGCAGTTTGTGCCTAGAAGCTGTCACTTCCCTGGGTGCATGTATCTACCTAAGGACCATTCACATGATGAAGAATTTATAAGCTACAATTATTGGAGATTTGTTGTTTGTTTTTTTTTCTTTTTCCTGCTACTCTTTAGAGCAATGGAGCAAAATAATCCAGAGTTCTCCCAGTTTCTCCTGTGCAGGATACTGAATAAAACCCTGTAGCTCATAAGGTCTTCCCAGATCCTTCCTGCATGCTTATTCTTGACAGACAGAGCACCACTTTGCAGAGACACTGGCTAATTGCTTTAGTCTGAAATTTATTTTGCATTTCATAGAAAATGACTACATCAAAGGGAGGGAAAGGCTGACTTGCACAAGTGCCTACATATCTAGCCTGAACACATAAATTTTTATGAAATATCTCATGTCTCTCTCTCTGCTGTCACAGGAAATCAGTTACCTGCAGTAGCACCTTTTAGGTATTTTTATGAGGTTCTGTAACACAGGAAATTATATAGGAAAGTTTGCTGACAACACAAAACTGGGAGGAGTGGCTGACACTCCAGAGGGCTGTGCTGCCATTCAGCGAGATCTGGACAGGCTGGAGAGTTGGGCAGGGAAGAATTTAATGAAATTCAACAAGTGCAAGCGTAAGGTCTTGCATCTGGGGAAGAACAACCC
>NW_010176876.1:0-7101 GCF_000695765.1 Mesitornis unicolor | reverse complement strand
GGGTGGCTTACATTACTAACACCCCAGATGGAACACTGCTTTTGGACCTCGATGGTTCCATGGGATCGCAGGACCTCCAGCCAGCACCGAGTGATTCTCGGGGAGAACCTCCGATCCCCGGACCAAAGAGCTCTAAGCAAGACCCTAGGGAAGGTAAAAGGCATTCTGTCTTTAAGAGGATGGAGTCATAAAGGTACCTGAAGGAAGGTTATAGTCTGTGAAATACCTGGGTATTAAGATTTAGTGTGTGTATTAAATTACCAGTAATTAGTTTTGAATTTGTGTGATAAGTGTGGTTACTATTTCTGGTAGAAACTGAATTGTTGGTTAGGAAAATAGAACAGTGTGATATTAAACGTAGATTCAGTTAGACATGCAACTATAAAATTTTTATTACTAGCACAAGGACATACATGTGAAGATTTTGAAGGAATATGTTGTATGAATTTGTCAGACCATTCAGAGTCAATTTACAAGAGTATTCGGATGTTAAAGGAAGGAGTGAAGAAAATTTCAACTTGGTGATGGGTGGAATTGGTTAAATTACCTCTTTAATGGCTGGGGATTGTCTGATCAGGTTTTATCATTGATTAAGACTGGATTTTTGATATTGATTGTTGCTGTAGTTGTGTTATTGATGTTGCCACATTTGCTGTCCCTGATGCAAAGCGCGCTGCAAAAGTCAACACAGGCAATTTTTGTAGCACAAATACAAAAAGGGGGATTTGTGGGAGACGTCAGCTGGACTGAGGCCCTTGGACAGAGTGACTTTGACCTTAAGAAGATTCCAGTCTACCCCTGAGAGAATAAACAGGAACAAGAAGACCCACAAGGTATACAAGTTTGTCGAAAGTGCTGACAGCAGACTGAGGCGTATGTGTTCCTTTGTTGGAAGTGTTGAGTTGTGATGAACTGTAAACATAGTAACTTTGAACTAAGGAGAAGAAGACACATCTGGGGAGAGAGACTATAAATAGGTGAGGAAGAAAAATTTAAAAAAAAACTTTTTGTGCTACGGCAACACTTGTCTTGTCGCTGTGTCCGTCCTGACGGCGACATCACTGTATCTAGACATTATCTTAGACAGCCTTATCAAAAGGCAAGGATCTCACATACAAAAACAAGATAGAAATACAAAGTGAAATAACTGACCAGCAGGAACACTTTTCCTGCTTGGACGACCCTATAAAGCAAGTGTGATGAAAAGAGACCTGTCTGCAGGGTTGAAACTAAAAATTTATTTGAACAACACATGCAGATCCATATGTGGATCCACTATTGCAGGTTTTATGGATACAATGGAGAAATGCACCATTGCAGTTTAAAAAGCAAGACTACACTATTGAAGCCACAAGAGATTAACAAAATACACTACTGCAACTACAACTGAATCACAAAATGGACCATTACAGATCACAGGCAATTTATATCAGCCTGCAAACTATTCATAAAACTCACTGTTACTGTCTGTAAGCAATTCACAACCAGCAGGCAACTCAAAAATTCACTATTACATCTCACAGGCAATTCATGGAACACACTATCAAAACTCACAAACAATTCAAAATACTACACATGGTTTAGTCAATCACCTGTGACTACAAACCTAAAGTATACCAAATATTCACTTATCCTGCCAGGTAAGGGCTCCCATGTAAGTTATCTTGGCCAGAATTCTGACCAAGGGGGGAAGTTCTCGTCATCTGCATGGCTGGAGAAGTAACTCCCAATTTCCAGCCTGAATCTTAGGGTTTTTCTTCCCCAGACTATGGAACAGCAGGCTGGAGTGTGCCTGAGCGGATTATACCACCTGGGGTGTTTGTCTTTGACAGTCTTTCCCCTTATCTTTATCTATTCATGAGTGAGGCTCACTTCTGTATGCTGTATCTTTCGCATATCTTTGTGCTGTCTGAGTCCATTGAAACCAAAGGAAACCCTCCAACTTACCTTTATCTTACTTTTAGGCAACTGAATGGTAGTTTGATTGGGACTCAGGTCATAGTATTTGTTGAGGGATTTCAAGGCTCAAGTCAGGTTTCAGTTCTTCGAATGATGCGGCATTGCTCTCTTTAGTTTTGGGCTTACCTGACAACTCAGGGCTGAGCTATCTATACAGTTCCCCATGGGTTATCTCTGCAGAGACAGGACCTCAAGGTGATCCAAGGCTGACTTGATCTTGCAACCCCGCATGAGTCTCCGAGATGGACTAGACATTACCGAAACCTGTTTAAAATATGAGCCAGACTGATCCTTAGAGCAAACATGAGGAAGATTTAAAAGAGGAGCACAGATGCACAGAGAAATTTGAGGAAACAATAAGCTTGCACTGATTCTTGTGATAGGCAGCAGAAACCACACACAAGTGCTTTAGCTGTGGCACTGCTCCAGAAAAAAAGAGTTTTGAGGAAGTGTTTGAAAGCAAGTAATAATGGCATTACACAGATATTCAGACTTTTCTACCTGGTATAGGGAGTCCTGGTGTGGAGAATTACAGCTATGTTCCTTTGTATATACTGATATTTCATAGAATCGTAGAATGATTTCGGTTGGAAAAGACATTTAAGAACATCAAATCCAACCAGGAGAGCTTTCGCTACAAGGCTATTCTACAGGCACACACTTCTTTACAGGTCTATGTTCAAAGAGACTGCACTTCAGCTCTGTTTTGTTGATTACTATGTTCTTTCTGCATCCATAACTCCAGGCGTTTGGCTTATCTACCCCATTCACAGATCCTTCACTTGATGAGAAATCTCTCCTTTCCTAGTCATTACTAGTTCATAGCTCCACCTACCAGGTTTCCTAAAAGCTATATCAGGCTGTTGGCAAAGATAGCTTTACCCCACATGGTTAAGTGGTTCCCATCTCTTCCAAAGAGTTGTTGTCCCCTCAAAGAGAGTACCAAAAGTGCTTTTATTCCCTTTATTTTCAACTTGAAATACTGTACTCCAATTTCACATGCTCAGAGGCTCTTCTAAATCCTTCACATTTTCTTCAGACAATACAATGTGTTTGTGTTGGTTCATTAAATTTACAAGAGTTATGTGCTTCACATCAGGTTTCTAATGCAGTAGAACTATTTCTCTGTATAAAATGTTAACTAGTACAGAAGATATTAAGATTTAAAGGAGATATTGATTCCACAATTACACCTGTTCTCTCAGTAAACAATCTGGAAATCACAAGTATTCATTCCTAAACTCATTTTTTACACTATGAAAGGATGGTATGCAACTACCACACACAAAGCAAGACCCTCTGGCTGAATCATTACAACTGTAAACTAGACTAGTCATTTGATTTGATTTGATACCACATCTTGATATTCTGTGGTATTAAGATTAGCCAAACTTGAATAAAGACATGACACTCCACATCCAGTTTTATTCACACATCCAGATTCCTTCTGCAGACCTATGTGCAAATAAAACTAAGTTTATACTTTTTTTAATCAGTGTCACCACCTATGCTTTTTCCGTCAGAAATAATTCTATATAAGATAGTAAAAGAATTAGGTTTCCTTATACGCCACTTTCCCTCTCTTCTGTCTTTATTACAACTGTCATTCTACTTCCAATAAAGTCAGCTGAATATTCTCTGGTATTGTAACAGAAGCAAAATCTGATTAGTTACTTTAGCAATCCTCCTAAACTTTGCAGCTGAGTGTAGAGTAGGGAGGGGAGATGTGGGGAAATGTGCCCTTACAAGGTTTTGAACTAACCAGTATCAGAGTGGTGCTGTACAGAGCATATAGCACAGGTGTTCGGCAGCCAGAGCCCTAAGGATGCTCACCTCTCCTACACATTTGGGCCTGCCAAGCTGTCATGGAAGTGCATCAAAATGGCTACAAACACAGATAAGGAGAACAAATAAGCTTTCAATCTGTAACTGAAGCTGCCAAAATCTCATTCACCACAACAATTTTCCACTAAAATTTAACAAATGCAGGTTCATGTCCTGGTTGGGAATATTATCACACACAGCTGAATTAAGAATTCTTATGTTTCAGGCCCAATGTTCCAAAATGTGCAATCATTCATTTAATACAGGGAATGATCTCAGTCTCGAGAAGTTACCTTAAATGGCATCCCCTTTACCTTAAATGGCATCCCAACTCAAGGGGAGACTCTTTGACTGCAGACCCATTGCTCCGAGAAGTACCAACTCAAATGCACCCTTCCAAGAAGGCCCCAATTATACTCCAATTGAATGTGATCTGTGGTCAAAATATGGTCATGTCAGGCTCCTATTTGACTGAAGATCCCAACTTCCCCATCTTTGACTCCCAGTGTGTGGACTGGACAGGAGCCTTGAGGGAGTGGCAGTCCTGGCACTGCCAGGTCCAGAAACTTTGGCACTGCTATTTCTGGGTCGTTCTCAGATCTTTAGCAGGGTGGGTGCATCTGCCACACAAGCCTGCAGTCACAGACAACTTCAGACAGCTTTTATATGTATGGCAGACCAAGCTGTAAAATGGTCAACTCGGGGGACACAGTGTTGCTGTAGCAGAAGTTCCAGTCTCCAGGCTACCGTTGTGGTCAGCTCTGAAGCTGAAGTTTCTATTTAAACCTAATACAGGCTTTAGCCCCATCATTGAAAGGAAGGTAGGTATGCAAGCAGTGCTAAATATCAGAAAAAGGAAATATTCTTTCCAACTGAGATGTGGTAGAAAGAAGACATTTTTAGAAATTGATTCTACCTGGACATTCAGGTTTCTCCTTAGACTACAGCAGCATCCAGGTCTCCCAATATTTTATGAAAATGGGCTGTATATTTTTCAGAAGCAAACTGTTCATGAGTGTTTTAAAGAAAATATCTCTTTACAGCCACAGTTCAATTTGAACTGTGTGTTAGTCAACAAAGGGCTGATTTCCCAATAGAATTCAAATAGCTTTTAAAAAGGATAAGATTGTTGCTTCTGAAAATACGCTACAGAATTTGCTAGAGGTGTTTGTTTTTCCTGAAAGTCATGCTTTTTTATCCTGCATTCTGTATCATTCCTTCCTATCACTGGCTGAGCATCCCAGAAACTCTGTCTACCAGCAGTCAAAAGCAATGGTTAAAAACTGGTGTACACCTGCAAATCAGGTAATCATCTTCATCTTCCACATATTATTTTCCTCTCTTTCCCACTCTTCTCCACTTTCTCATCTGTACTAATAATATCTGCTTGATAGATGAGTACTGAGTATTGATTTTCAAAGTAAGATTTTACAGAGTGAAAAACAAAACTTTTAAGATTCGGTCAAAACTGTCATTTTTAATGCATGCCTTCTCTAATGTGACATGTAGCAATAGCTACTGGTGTTTCAGTGGAAATCATGTCCATGTGAGGTTTGCATTTACTGAATTTTTTGGTGTCACTTGCCATCAGGTGAAGGAACTAGTTGAACTTTGGATAGCAGGAGCACCCTACTTCTAAGAAAACTAACTTATTTAAGTGTAAAGAGGTCAGCATACTAAGAGATGCCTAGAAGCCAAATGCTGCTAAAAGCTACTTAGTGTGCTTAAGAAAATTAAGACAGAGTGACTGCACATACAATTCTGCAAGAGGCATCTACTGCTATGTCCATTTCCCATTCTAGCACACCATAGGTGTGCTTAAACAGGTATGAAATGTCATTGTAATGATAGCAAATAAGCCATTCCTTTGTGTAAGCCACACTATCTCTTATATACTATCTCAGTTTTACTCTGCATAAGTAGTTACAGAAGGATTTACCATTGCCTGGAGACTAGAAAACTTGAAACATACAAAGGTTTAGATTAAGTATGGCACAACGTTATACCCAGTGGTTTGCAAAGTTATTTTACACAATTTTACACAAAGTGCCTTTAACGCTTGAAATGATGACCAGATTTACCTTTTCTCTCACTCTGCAGGGGTCAGGCTTCTCTATACTCTGTTAAGGGGAGTTTCTATTGAGGCTCTCTTTCTGACCAACTTAAATATTGTTTTCCTTTATTTCCCCTTTTTATTCTTAATTTGCTTTGCATTGACTACACACTCCATGGAAGCTCGCTCAACTGCTAAGAGATCTTGTTCAGCAATGACTTAAAAGGCACTCACATATTCTTAGTTACTCAGCTTTCCTATGTTTATTCTGAGAACTTTGCTTACGAACTTTGTTGCTGTATTTTAGGAACTTTAAATTCTGATGTCTGCTTGCAGCTCAGGGACTGCCTAAACCAGTTTTTTCCTCCTATTCCTATGCAATTGCTCTAGCTGTCAGCATATTGCTAGGCATCTCAGACAGCTTCTTAATGAAAGACCCATGCTCATCCTTCTATTTATGCATTAGATCATTGACTGATCTAGGACTCACCCTAGACCTGCAAGGTACAACAGCCTTTAAGCAGCTGAAACTCCCAGTAATGACCAGATTACATTCACAGTGTGAGAGCCCTCTGACATGCTGCACACTGCACCTCTTTCTCCAAATATACAACACAGTGCACCAAGCTATAATGTTCATAAATATTTCAGAAGATAGCTATTACAACAAATATAAGCTTTCAACAGAACCTTGTTATCCACTTATAAACAGGCAGGGGAGATACAGGAAGATAGATATACAAAATGTATTTTCAGTCATTAACCTTTGGTGGGTAAATTCCAGTAGTGTCTCCTAAAACAGGATTAAATTTGGCATTAAAGACATACCTTTACACCAACATGACTCTATCCAAAAAAATAAATTAATACACTTATATATCCTTATATTTTTGTGATGAGGCTAAAATTAACTTAACTGCTAGATGATTACAGTGCCTATTGGCACAATGAGAAAGGACACTGTGACTGTATATTTCCATCCGGATAAGCATTAGGGGAGGATTGTGGTAGAGCGCTGAATGTGCACCGTACTTACTCATAGGGCTTTCTTCAAATCAAAAATGTCTTTTTTCTGTTCTTTTCACTGTGGATAATGGTTACTACTAATGCAAAAGGGAAAAACTTTTCTACAAATGTAGAAAAATAACTTTGCCTTTCCAAACATTGTTCATTAGGGAGTCTACTATATTTTGATGTTTCAGTTCTGTGTGTATATGTACACAATATGCATCTGTTGTCTTTTATCCTTCATACCTACCTTTGGA
>NW_010176875.1:27223-34820 GCF_000695765.1 Mesitornis unicolor | reverse complement strand
TCCCCTTCCCGCCGAGGCCCGGGCCATCCGCTAGAGGGGGTTCTCGGAATGCCGCTCCGCGGGGCCCCGCCGCGCGTCGGGCCGCCGAGGTGGCATTAACTGCCCAAATTAAACTGCTTCTGCACCGCTTAATGAGTCCCAGCAGACATCAGCTAGGCCTGGCAGCCCCGGACCACCCCGATCAGTCTCCAGGGGTCTCGAAGAACATCCCTGCATCCACCGGGAGTCACAAGACCCACGCCCTTCCCAGTCCGCCTTTAAGGTACTGCGGACCCCAAAACTACAGTGTGCAACAGGAAGAAAACCCCAAAAGTCAGAAGTATGGGAAAGTTCTGAGACCAGTGAGAGCAAGACACGCCTTTTCAAAATGCTCAGATGAGCCTGGAAACTAGGCTTTGGTGCATACAACAGGGGAAAACAAATACGTAGATAAAGAAACATGGTCCCCACCAGTCTGGTCCGTGACATGGTCATCTATGGTGATTTGGAGGAGGCAAAAAGGCACCAAGAGGAAGCTGAATCTTCCTTCCTGGACCTTCTAGTGTGTTAGCAAACCCCTGAAGCACAGGGTTGACACAAATGCACATTTCAACAAACAGGGATGAATCTCTTTATATCCCTTTTGGAGGAATGCCAATACACAAGACACCCAACACCAGTTTTTTATCCAGTTTGGAGGATGAACTGGATAACTGTGCCACCACATAGGCACCCTGCCTTCTGAAAGCCTACGTGCCTTGCTTCTATTGTCAAGGCTTTTCTAGCATCCTCACTTCTGAAACTAGAAACTTTCTAATTTCCAGTCTAAGTGTATTCACTACCAATTTATTGCTGTTTGTTCTCTACGAATTGAATTTGTTCACTTCAAATTAAATAATTTTGCCTCTCTGATATTTACCTAAAATGTCCCTATAAATAGCAATTAGATCACCATCTCTTAGTCTTTCTGCTGTGTTTTTAATCTTTTCTCTAAATAGATCTTCCATTCTTCCAGCGTCCTCTATTCCTTCTACCCTATGTGCACTGTTCTATACAAGGTCTTAACAACTGCCTTGTACAATGATATTAATATCTTGCCGTCTACTGAAAATACCTCACTCAATGCATCCCAGAATACATTAGCATTTTTAAGACCACATTACGGTGGCATCGTAGTTATCCTCCAACCAATAACTTACCTGGATTCCTCTCCTTGTAATCTCACATTTGACAAACCTCTGAGCTTACTCACAGTTACTCTAATTAATCTTTAAGTGCGTGACTCCTTGCTATTATATTCCATCCCATTTCTGGTACTCCAGGCAACAGATCATTTCCAGCAATTGTGCTAGTGCAGTTTAAGAAGACAATATGCCTTAAAAAGTGTGTCTTGTCCTATTTTGAAGATTATTTACCATCCAACCTGCTCAGAGGTTTCTCCTTTTCTAGGGCAGAGTGATCTGTACAACCCATCCACACCTTTGGCCATGTCAGAAAGGTGCAAAGACACTGTTCCTGTACAGCACCCTGCTCTGTGAAACTCCCTGGCTCGAGGCTACCCACACATCTCTTCAACCAAAGCCACGTTGGCAACACACTGATCTCCAAGAGCCACAGTGGTTTACCTGCTTCCCTACAACCTTTTACTATGTTTTGGCACTTGGTTTTGTTTCGATGCAGACTGTGTCAGGCCATTTCTTCTACAGAATTAAACATGAATGCTTCACACAAAACAAGCCGCTTGTCTTTCCAGATCATCAGCCTCCTAATCATTAAAAACTTTACATTAAATCATTAGAAAGGGATTGTAAATTTTCTCTAGTCAGGACTTGAATCACTAAGTCACATACATTGTTGTTCTTCTGTTGCTCCCTCATATTAAGGAAAACCTTTTTTGAAGCTAAGTTTTAAAGCTGTGTGAACAGCATTAGATAATCGGTACCCAGGCATAAGTGTCAGCCAGTTGTTCCCTAAGCAGGATTTTCTGCTCCTTTCAGTGAAACATCCAGCTTAGCTTTGTTTTGCCACATCAATTAGGACCTTGCTCCTACAAACTGCAAGTGCCAAGAAGTCCGTCTGACTACACTCAACTTCTGAGTGCGCAGACAGCAGCCTCAAGCCATACATCCCTGTGCTGAGTGCAGGTCCCGTGTGGGTTTGCAATCCTGTGCTTGTACTCAAACAGAACTCCTGGAGTGGAGCATTTCTGTTTTGTGAAGTGGGCATAATTCAGTTACAGGAACATCACAAGTGCCTGCGGGAGCAAAACGCAGAGGTGATTGCTTTAAGTTACGGATGTATTAATTCAAATTAGATACAAGTTGGCTAAAACTTCTTGCCCCTACTTCTAGAGCAGAAGATTTGCTTGAGTAAAGATTGGGAGATTGGACCTGATGTAGACATCTGAGTACCATATACCAGTCTTACTGGAATTAAAATTTGTATCTTATGTGGGGAATGCAAGAGTGCTTCTAAAATACTCGGACCCCTTGTGACCCTCATCGGCACCCCAACCCCTTAATGGGACAAAAGTTGGTGTTTGTGAAGGAAACAGGGGAATAACAGGAGCTGCAGGCCAAACCACCATGGCCCAGGATGCCCAAAGGGCAGCTGAGACCCAGCCAAGTTAGTGCATTTCTCCACTCCACAAGGAGCTCAACATAGTGGTTTGGACTCATTAAGTTTTCCCTAACTATAGAGACTTTGTCAGCAGACGTTGTTGATGTTTAGCTGTTAGCTTAGAACTGCATGTCTTACTCCAAAACACACAGCATTTTACTACAGTGCTGCTAAAGAACAAAAATTGCCAAAGACTAATTTTTAACATTCAGTGCTCTCCACTGTTCCCATAGTCATCAATGTACAGCTCGTTCTTTTGGGATAATAACCAGAGATGTGTGTTTCTTGACGTATTTGCAGTTGTCAATGAATCAGACCAACTCTAACCCAGAAGTTGACCTCCTGTGGGTGACTGGGTGACATCCCTGGACTTCTGCTTTGCTCTGCCTGTTTTTAGACTTCATTTAGTCTGAAAATTATTTCAGTTTTAAAGTTGATGAAAGGCTCAGCTGAATGCCCTGTGAAGGACAACCTGTTCATTACCAAAGGAACCATTATACAGACGCGAGGAGCCACTCAGACCCCTCACTTTCCTGCTGCAGAAGCATACTGATGGCACACAAGGTAAGTGCAACTCAGACCATCCATCTTCTCCAGTGGCTGTGTTAAAGAAGCTCTTGCCATTAGCAGCAGGTGCCAGATGTGCTGGCAGCTTATGGTGTGGACATTGGGGATGTTAATAGTTACTGAGACCATACTTTGTTTCAAATATTCAAGACAGCCCTCTTTAAAAGGCACGTTGGTGTGCAGGTATGCTTGATCGGTTACAGCTGTAGGATGGAAGGAAGAAAGTGAGATCCAAGTGGTTTGCTCCATAGATTCCCTTCCCCACTTGCCTGCTTTCTGGTTTTGAGACTCCAGATTTGGCACAATAAGGCTTCAGGCCCATGTAGCTCCCTTATCCGTCATTTTAAGTAAGTGATACAAAAGGGTCACAGGTTAGTTAGATGCTTGGCTGGCAGCAGCAGCAGAAGGCATCTGTAAACTGATCCCCACAGCATGGGACACCCACCTTCCACCTTCTTGATACAAGCCTTATGAGAGTCCAGTATTTCAGATCTGGAATCCTGCTCCTAACTCTAATGCAGGTGGAGAGAAAAGCACGTAATCTTTCACATAGCTTAAATGCTGTTCTGCAAAGGGACATGTCTAAGTATTTTTTCCCTCCAGGCTACCAGGAGAAGGGGGCACTTTGAAGCTATCTCTGGAAGTTTTATTATGATTTTGCCCCTATTAAGAGACAGTAGCCACAGAAAGCAGTGCCATGCCATCCTACACCTTCCCTAGGGTATGGTCACTCGTCATCCTTCCTATGACTAGTTGTTAGGATACTTGCCAGCTTTTCATAGTTTTTTCATAGGTCAACAACTGAAGACTTTGCATGTGTAAGGCACATTATGCAGGTCACAAAGGAGAGGAAAAACACTTCTCGGCTAAAGCCTGGGAGAGCTGGGGGAACAAACTCTAAGTAGCCTTGCAGTTTTCCAAGTTACTTACAGGCAGATGTGTTTGATGCCCTTTCCCCAGTTCATTATGTGTGCCTAATAGAACATGATTGGTGACTCTGCAGATCTATGATACATGATAAAATACAAGAAGATACAGTGAGTCCTGCTTCTCTGCTCTTGTTCCTTCCAGTCCTTCAGTCCTTTCTTTATTTT
Source organism: Mesitornis unicolor (assembly GCF_000695765.1). NCBI lineage: Eukaryota > Metazoa > Chordata > Aves > Mesitornithiformes > Mesitornithidae > Mesitornis > Mesitornis unicolor. Next base: position 30,561 of record NW_010176875.1, on the reverse strand, counting down.
TTTCTTTTTCTTTTTTTTTGGTAGCTAATCTCCAGAATGTTACCAGGCCTTCTTCTGTCCCTCGCTGCCTCTGGAAGCTCTCTGAGATGGCGCAAGTGAAACACTTCATCACATAAGAAACAGTGAAGGAGTCCCAGAGAGATCCTGACAATGACCTAACAAAAAGCCATCGCCCAGCACTGAAGGTGAAGCTGGACTAGGAGCAGACATGCATTAGGATTTGTTGCAGTAGGATTTGTTGCTGGTCAAAGGCAGAATATTCTTCAGCAAGTCAAGCTGATGCCTTTGAAGTTGTGCAGGTAAGAAGATGGTCACGTCACCCAAGTACTGCAAAAGTACTGCCTGTGTTTGACAGCTATGAGAGTGCTGCTAGTTACCTAATGCATGTGTGAACTGCTGTGAAATGCTCACTGACTGCAGTTAAGAGAGAGATGCTTTTCATCACCACCACACCAACTCTATGTGCAGAATAGGGCTGGTGGCTGTGCTGCAGGGTAAGCTCATCTGAAACTGAAAACTGCCCAAGAATAGCAATTGGTATCAAGAAATTTTATTCAACCTCTCTGGCAGCCATTCACAAGGTACAGTTAAGACGGTGTTGCTCTCACATTAGAAGAAACCTACTCATATGAAACTAAACATTAACATTAGTTAATTAAGAAAATATTATTTTTCTTCTGTAAGAACAGTATGGTATAGAAAAGATTTGTATCATTTCACCATAAGGTCAGGCTTCTTAGAGTGGCTGGATAGATTTGAATTCTAATATTACAATCATATTGCACTTCTCATTAACTCCTTGAGTTTGCGTTCTTGATTTATTTTTAATTACAGACTGATTAAACAGGGTTGGATTTCACTGAGTGATGTTCACTTCGGACTTCTGCAAGGTTTGTAATTCCTCCAGTTTCTAGGAGATGTTCAGTCAACAAGTGATGTTAGCATAACAGCATAACCTAAATGAAGGGGAAGGATCGTATTCTGGTGTATGTGTTGGTGTTTACAGTTCTTTTTCCATGGCATCAAGAGAATAAGAGTGTTCCAGAGGAGGAGGAGGAATTTCCTGACTATCACCTTCTCCCAGTACCATTTTTGTAGGAAGCTGTGTGAATAGAGGACTGAAATAATATTTGTGCTTGTAGCAGGCAGCGTGCATGAACATTCGACACCTCTTGCTTCTTCATGTCCTCCATGACTCTTGCATTTCTGCAGTGTGGGCCATCTCTGTACGCACACTACTGTAACAGAACCAATGTTGACTTCAAAGAAAATAAGATCCAGGTCCAATAAATTCAGAATAAAAAATTAAATAGAGGGAAAGCAAGTACAGTCACAAAATAGTGAAAAGTTGAGCATGAAAATTCTCTATATAGAAGATACTATAAGAACTGGAATATTCATCTCTATAGAAAATCAAAGCCTCTCTATTTATATGATATTAACTTTGCTTTTTTATGGTTCTCCTCTTAACACTTCTAACTGCTTTTCATCTTCTTGTACAATTCAGCTGAACTTCTGCACAAGATTGTTACCATCAACAGCCGTTAATGAAGTATCCTCAGCTTCAGTAAGGGCACACCCTTACCAAGGTTAACTGTTAAATACTGCCCCTCTTGTCAGTATTTTGCTGTATTTGACTGTGATCTTGCCAATACTGATTAGCAGGTATTGGCAGGAGGAGATACAGGGAATGTTTTAGGGTTTTTTTTTTAAATGCAGATGGAAAAGAGAAGCAGACAACATGCTTTTTAATGACAAGTTTAGTATGACAGTGGGACTGTGCAAAACCAATATTGTCATTTACCTGAGAACAAATACCCAATTTATTTGTTTCAATTTATGGGCAAAGTTATTTTCTACCTCCAGATTAGAAATATTTACGTAGTTTTGAAAAATCCTGATCAGCTCAAGCACAGAAAACCAGATTAGGAAGACAGTTTATGAAGAGCAGTAGAACAGCCCATCTCATTTCATTATGCAAGCCAAATGAAACACAGAAATTAAAGTAAGAGCAGGAAAACAACTAAGACTTAAAACTGTGTTGGGAATACTCCAAAGACTCATTAACAGATGAAAAAGTATGATTATCTTATTAAGAGTACTACCACCCATACAGAAGCTCTGATCAAAACAATAATTAAACCACCAATAACAGTCTCCCTGCATCATTAAATACTTTTGCACAAATAAATTAACTCTGCCAGCCAGAAACATCAAATGGAGATAATTTACCTCAACCAACTCGTAAGTCCAAATACTCGGAAAGCCTCTCGCACTCTTACCTGGGAAGATGCTATCATGCTTCTTCCACAAAAAGCTTTTAAATAAATGATCTTGACAGCATCCCTATAAATTTCTGTATTTACACCACCACTGATAAATTAATGAACCACATGGCTTGAGATAACAAGCTGTCCCTTTGCCAGTGGTGAAAACTGATTCTCTTCCAACGAGCACGTGCAGCTGGGCAGGATATTTATTCCTGAGCCAAGTAAATGGACACTCAAGTGCAATTGTTGATGAGCAGAATCTGGCAACAAATCAATATTGACTTTCAATAACCAATTTATACCATTACTTTTTAATACCTATGAATCTTGTTAAAAGCCCACAGCATGCTGTCCCGAAGTGGCAAAGCCTATTTAATTTCTTTTGGCTTGTGGGTTTATTGAATTTGAGGCTCTAAGAATCCTGTTATTGGTGAGTGTCAGTTTCTAGCTTTTCTCTTTTATTGGCTTCCTTTGAAATATCTCCTGAGTTCTTGTATCTTCACTTCAATTTGATTCTTTTTTCCTTTGAGAAGGGTGCAGGCCTAAAGTTGGCATGTGTGTATTACTGTCTTGACTCTACAGAGGCAACCAGTACCGATATTATTTGGGGTTTCAGGGGCATAGATTAAAACAGATATACTGTTCTCTTATTTATGTTCCTTTAAACAATCTGAAGAAGCATATTAGATAATTTGCCAGATCACGCAAAACTGCATTCTAGAGCTACTTAAATAACAGTGTTAATTTATATATCATCTTGTAGCCTCATTATCGAAAATCTAAGATCAGGGTTAAGCAAAATGCTAAGATTCTTGAGGTCAGAATCAAAATTTAGATACAGAAATAGGATGTAGAAATCAAGAGCTGGAATTCCTATAAAGCAAAAACTAACCTTTCTAGATGCACCTCTGAGAAGGTGTCAGGGCTGAGATACAGGAGCAGAGCGGTGTTTGTAGGGAACTTAATCTGTTGCAGCTCTGCTGTACCTGTTTAGAGGAAAGTGGAGTAAGAAAGTTTCAGAGCTGTGTCACTCTGAAAGCTTTTACTAGTAGAAATCTTGAAAGAGTG
>NW_010176875.1:0-27192 GCF_000695765.1 Mesitornis unicolor | reverse complement strand
AAATTACTGGTTTGAAGTGGATTAGAATTAAGATACTATAAGAACTAGAATATTAATCTCTATAGAAATAGAAAATCAAAGCCTCTCTAATGTTAAGTTAGCATAAGGGCTTACTGTGCATTTTTAGGAGCACCTCACAAGACAAGTTCAGCCTGTTCATGGAAGTGAGGAGATAGGAAAACCCACTGAAAGAACTGGAGAAAGAGAGCTTTGTTTTCTAGTATGCTGATCTCCACACCTTCTTTGACTAGCTACTGCTTTAGCCTTGATTTGTGACTATATGAAGCAATTGGACACGTTTACATGTTTATACGTTTTCTCCCTTAATTCAACAGGAAGTTGTATGACAAAACTGTACTGCTGTAGGGAAGGAATACAGGCTGCGTTCCACAGTACATGCAGTGATCAGCACAGCCACGAGGATCTGTATTATAGCTGCGTTCTTTAAGAAATGCCACCTAATTTTTGGAGCATCAGTAATGTGCATAATACAGTGAAAATCAGACCTCATGCTTACTGGTGTAACGCAATTATTGCTACACTGTCAGCCAGCAGGCCAGTTCCTTCAAGTGTCACCGAACAGTTATTTTGGGGCTTATTTTGTCTTCTTGTGTGTCATCTGTTAGGAACAATGTCTGGAGAGAGGATAGTAAACCAGGAGGACCAGACTGATCCATTTGAACAAACCCAATATTCCTAAATCATGGTCTTTAGTGTCCCAGATTAATTTACCTCATGGTTTCCCCTTTGTGCCTAGAAAGATTTATTATTTTTATTCAACCTGAAAATCTGCTGGCATTAGATATATTAGGATACCCACAGGTGGTTGTTTTGTCATCCTATCACTGCAGTGGGAAGATAGCAAAATAAATCAATAAACACAATGTCTTGGTTGATGCTTGGGGAAACTAATCTGTGGTTGAATATATAGCTCAGCAGCAGACGGCCCCATGTGCAGACAGCACTAGGTACCACGGCTTCCACTCACTTGAGATCTCAAATAAGGATTCTGGTTTCTATTTCGCTTCTTCCAACCAGTCAGGTTTCTATCTAATTCTGTGTCCTTTTAAAAAATAACAGTTCTTTATCTTTTTTTTTCTTTTTTTCTTCCACATACACACTAGAGTGAGGGTTATTTTTCCACAAAGTCGGGTTTTCTTTCTCTGACTTGAACACATATAAAGCTGGTTTTCAGTTGCCACCAATGTTTGTTTCCAAAGACTATATGCAAATCACGCCAATGCTGCCTTCTGCACTTCCTCCATTTTATTTTCTATTGAGACTGAATGTGAAGAGCTGCAGTCTATTTAGAAGATGATGCTTGTTGCAGCAGAAAAACCAAAGCTATTTCAAAAAGTGAAATATCTTAGAATCAGTGCATTTTCTTCTGCTTATAATAGAAACAAGTATGAGCATTCTGAGTCTTTAGTTATACTCCCAGGTCTGAGAAGATGTGAGGAGAAACAGAGTGGCTCTGGAAAGAAAAGCGGTAAATGCATTTATTTATGCTCTGTTAAGGAAGCAGAGTGGAGCCTGCTGGAGTGAAGTGAAACATAAGAGAAGGAAGTGGCAATTTACCCTGTGGCTGCATTATCCAAATTATTTTTCCCCACAAACGCGATGGACATGAGCAGGCACAGGCACAGTCAGCAGCTCCTGCTGAGAACAGCCCCTCTGCGAACTTGGCACCCCAAGAACTACACAGCTCCAGGGCACGCAGGGCGAGTTGTTGCTGCCTCCCCACTTGTATGGGGACAGGCATTGCCACCAAGTACAAAAACCATGCAACATGCCTTACACAGACATACGTATATATTGCCTTGGATTATGTGTACCTTCTGGACTCTAGGCTAACTGCCAGAGGAACGTTACTCCGATCTTGAGCTGACCTGAGGAGGAATGAAACAATGTCGTGTTCTTGTCAAGCCAACACTGATTTCATACTTGAAGCCATTGATAACTCAAAACTGATAAAACTGTATCTGAAACAATTTAATAATTTCAGCCATTGAAGGATGTCTACTGGGAAGCACAGTCTTGGTTTCCTGGTATCCTGTTAAGGTTAGACTGGCACTCTGTGTCGCAGGTCTGGTTGATAAATTTCTGGTTTTATCTTGAATACAGTGTGCAAGTGCATATCCAAAAAGTGAAATATATGAGGAACAAACAAAGGCTGTTTCCTACAGGCTGCTATGCCTACACTACGGAATATTTTTCACCTTGTCAATCAAATATAGGAGGTATTCAAAGGAGGTAGCTACACAATAGAAAATAGCATTCTGTTTTCCAGGGTTCTCAGGTTTGAATTCCCTTTACTGCAGAGCCATGTTCCTGTTACAGAAGTGAAGCCAGACTGTCAAGGAGAGCATTTGTTGTTTCCAAAAAACCCTAGAGTGAATAAACATTTAGCTAAATAGCTAAAACATGCATAAGGTGCCCTACACAATTTTCAGTGCCATCAGCTGCAGCACAAGATGCTCACGCAGTGAGAACAGTCGTGTCAGATGAACCTGCTTGTTTCCACTGCATTTCCACAGGGGTAGGATTGGTTTAACTCTGGGACAATTGTGCAGAGACCTTGCTGTGGCAGTAAAAGCCTTGCTATGCCCTGGCATATCTGAGAGCTCCCCAGGACCAGAGCCTTTGTGCTTTGTTTGCATCCGACATGAATAAGCAGGAAGCCTTATGGTGGGACTGGGAACCAACATTTGGTCACCTTATTTATGAAAAACAGAGTCGATGCAATTACTACCGTGAAGCAAATAAAATCCTTTTTTATTTAAACATTCACAGTTTGCTGCAGCAAGAAAGAGGGTGAGGGTTTGATTAGCAAAAGTGCTGATTTAAGAGTTTCCTTTTGCTCTTTAGTCCCCTTTTTACTTTATTTTATTTTTTGTTCAAAAACTGGTCAGCAGAGGGTGCCAAACCCCCAAGAGGGAGAGCACCCAGGCCCGCTGAGCTCTCATGCATTACCTAAATTCACCCGCGTTGATAGCGCTACTCCAGCACGAGTGGTCAGGCCACATCGAGACACTTCAGAGCCATATGTTCCATCTGCGCTGATAGCTGCACTGGAGTGTATTATCTCATTTGGTTGTGTCAGCACTTCCATTACAGTTTATAACCTCTTACTTTGTGGATCAATCTAGGCTATTGCAAGCCAAGTTATTTTCTCTCTGATGTGCAATTGGCACTCAATGTTATCTCAGGAATCTGAAGCCATGTTTTGTTATCAGGATGTTGCAGAGATGACTCACTAAATTAAAAGCAAGCACAAGATCATATAGAGCTGAGCATAAACCCTCCCCCACCTTTAATATGTGGTACAAATATGACACACCATTGATGAACTAAATCTGTTTAACTTAACTGTTTGTATGCAGCTTTTTACTTTGGACAAAGAAATGTGAAATTAAAACATCAGCAGTTCTGAAATCCCATTCTTATTCTACAGTGAATTATGAAATGAAGCAGTGTTATATTAGCAGACATTTCTTCCTGTTCTAATAAAAAGATACACATTCTACATTTTCTGCAACTACTCATGGGAATGAGATGGAAATTGCTCTTTGATTAGTAACTAGTTACAATAGCTTCTATAAAAGCCTACAAATTATTCTGATTGTATTTAGGAGCCAAATCCGGAAGCCTCTGTTGTATTCAGATTCTTGTTCTTTGCTGGAGTCAAAATTGCTGCTCAAAAAGCATTTGTTTCTCTTTTATTTCTTGCCAGTACCTGTCCTGACGATGAGCATTGTCAGATGGCAAATTTTACTGTTAATGTACCTGATACACATAATCACTGGCCCATTACTTCTACACAGGAATGGAATCCATCATTCCTAATTGAAAATTTTGCAGAGAACAACTGATAATTTGTAAACAGTTACTCACTTTGAATGAGTTATGTAGGCTCTGTTTACTTAATCTAGCTATTTGTCAGCTTTATCAGTCACTTATCAACAGGAGCAGAAAGCAGGCCACATATTACCTATTCATCATGCCTTCCTGTCTCTGGAACACGCACAGCATATATTGCACATGCCACAGCATTGGCAAAATAGCTCATAATAGAACACTGACAGCACAACTAAGTATAACAGTTACTTTCTCAATACCAAAAACTTGTGGGGTGCTTCATAGCAGTGGTAATGTTTTCATTCAGTCCCAACACTTCGGCCTAACAAATTAAGTTACTGCGAATACGTCGCTGTTGCTGACTGTTAGGAAGGAGGTGGTGCGATGGGCTTCAGGCTGGACCAAGAGCACCCGACATCCCTGTGCAGGGCCGATGATGCAGCTAGAGAGGCCCTGTGGTTCCACAGGGTAAAAGGAGGTATAATTTTTAATATCTTTATGCAGTAGCACATGATATGGAACTCAATTTGTGTGGAAAGTAATCACTCCAAAGGCATGCTGTCACAAAAAGTGACTTGTAATTGGTTGCTGTACATTTAGCATGATACCCTTGGCCTGTAGCCACCGGCAGTATGTGGGATGTAGTCCCTTCAGAGGAGAAAAACTCCGTAACTTTTACATCTCAATTAAATTAAGAAAACTGAAACACCAGCACCACCTCACCTTTCCAGGCCTCATTAATCCCATCAGTGCCGCAAGCTGAGGGGAAGCGCTTTGACTGTAACGTGCCGTTCACCCCAGGTATGTGGCCTCAGTGGCGGCTTCTCCCTGCAGACATCTCTGGGCGTCTGGCAGCTTCTCACAGGACTCACTCACCTCCTGCAGCTCTGCCGAACAGAGGATGCCACCAGAGACAGGCAGGCAGGGTGGAGCAGCCACAGCCTGCAGACCCCCACCAGAGGCTGTGCTGAGGGGAAGGCTGTGGAAAGGGACAGGATCCGCTTCCAGCAGCTGCCAACAGGTACACCTCAGGCCTGTATGGCCAAGGTGGCGGCCTCCCGCCTCCTCACTCACTCACCATGCTCACTGGCCTGCCCCCCATGTTTTTCCTCATACCAGTTTTGACGGGCATCCCTCGCCCCCTCTTCTCTACCTCATACTTAACACTATGCATTTATTTTTACTTCTCAAGTGTGCTCCTTTGCCCTTCCCACGTCCCCACTGCTGGCAGGGCCTGGCTGGGGCTTCATCCAGCCCAGAAACTCAGCACAGGTGCTTTTGTCATGGTTTCAATCAAAACGAAATTATTGTCTGCCTTAACAAAAAAGCCTTACTGGAAAACCAAGGTTAGAAAATCACAGATTCTACCCTTATGCAGTAGTAAATAGTTCGCTGCTAAAAAAAGGACACACCTGCCAGCCTTACACAAAACGAGGGCATTACGCTCAGTACACAGACTTGAGTAAAACACCAGAAAAGAAGTATTGTCACTCTGTAATCTTTTAGGTAAAGTCTGGTAGGAAGATGAAGACTTGGAAGAGCTTAAAGCTCTTTTTTTAAAAAAATAAATAAACCCTTTCTACTAGCTCTTTACAGGGAGAGTGGAAACTTGTAAAGATTTCAGATGTACTATGGCATGAAAATATTTTTGCTCAAAAAACCATGGAAATACATTTGAAAAGTTATTATTTTGTAGTTCCCACAAATTTGCCATTACCTATCAGTTAAATATTTGCTGCTGCTTAATTTCCCCCCAACATGTTCCTTTGTTTCTTCCTTTGACTTAGTGAGGATAGTTTTGTGGATTTTCTTTCCAAGGAAACGCTTACACTGTTTTTTCATCCAAGAATCCACATGCCCCTTGAGAGCTGGAGAAAGAAATTCTTCAATTCTTCCAATTTAGATAAGTCATTCAAAAATAAGCTAGCAATTGTGTAGAAGCTGACAAGCTGAATTGGCTTTGCTGGTCTTTCACTAGTAGGCCCACAGTGAATTAGGAAAGGTGGGGGTCTTGCAAATCTCCCTTGGGTATTGTGGCTCCCAGGAACCTTACTTCAGGTAGACAGAACCTCCTAAAACTGGTGCTCTTCAGGACACCACCAACAGGAACGTGGAAAGATGTTGAAAATCACAGTTAATGTGGCCGTGCAGCCACTGATCCTTAGCTCAGTTCAGACATTAGTAAATTCCTCACTGTAGATGAGCCCTTTAGAGAGTTTAATACGTTAAGAGAATCCATTACTTTTTGCAGTTCTATTTTATATTGGCTCATTTACATGCACAAAGAAATGGTATTTTTATACTAGTAAAAAGGAACAGATTGCCTCTTTGCAGTCATGCAGGTTTTCAATTTTAGACAAAATCTTAAAAACATTGACAGTATTACAAAGTTCCAATAAGCTTTTCAAAGTCACTCAGGTTTCTGAAATCTATTATGGTTATTTCTTCCTATGTATTCTAAAGGTTGTATTGTTGGACTCATGGTACTAATGAATCCTGTTGTGTATGTTGAGCAATATGAAAAATAGGGCACTAATGTTTTAAAGTCTCTAAAACATTTCTCAAATTGACTGTAAAATGTGGCGTTTCTACACTACATGATTGTTTGGCAGGACATTAAAGCTTACTGGTTCTCATTTGGGTGATTTACATAAATTGTTCACAGCATCATTTGTAAATATTATGCCCATCCCAAGCTGGTGCTGATAAAAGAATAAGATTGCTTTTGCCAAAGCACATCATGCTATAGAGGAGAAAAAAATTTCCTGTCTAAAAAGAGAGAAGCTATACAAAGCGAGTTAAAAATTTTATACAGCACTAATCTCAGGAAATCACTTGTGATGTCTGTTACAAAGCATAAAAGTGAAAAAAAAAAAAGATATTTCCTTTCACGGTGCAAAGTGGTTCTACAAGGGCTGGACAAGCCAAGGAGCGGTGGCTATTCCCGAGGAGCTGTTTGCTCTGAGCATGCTTCATTCCAGCACTCAGAAACGCCCTTTGCCCATGCAGCAGAGATGATGGGCTGGGCTTGAGAAGGGTTTTTCTGACTCCCCAGGCTCACTGCTGATTAAGACGTAGCCAGCAGTTCTGTTTCATGCAGACAAATGACAATTCAGTTTGCTCACTGACCTGTGTTGACTCTTTGGTATGAACAAAACCACAACACTGCCACAAATCTATTTCACCCAGAGAGACTGAGTACAGAGGCAAAGCTCATGTACTTCGCAAGGCAGAGCAACTTCCATATAATCATTTTAGAGTGTGATTTTATCTTTATGACTATTCTAGAAGGTGGCAATTTTGAAATGTGTTACAGAGTTCACTGGCCTGCGCTTGCTTAGGAAAGGTCCTTCAAGGGATGGACCGTATTTCTTGTGGGAAAAGGCTGTGGTGAACATGATGCTGTCTGTCTTTGGAGACTTTGTCACATTCACCACATAGATGGAAAGCATGCATGTTTGTTCCCTTTCACAGTCAAGAACATTTCATTATGGCTGCTTCCATGACCTCCCTGATTAAAAAACTCAAATGAAGATTTTTGTCTCTATAGTTAAGAGTATTTAGTGGGAAGGAAGAAGAGCAACTGGGACGCAGAGTGTAACCACATCTGACTGTTTCTTAGAGTTTCAAATGCACTATGTTAGCAGCTGTGCCAATATGCTTGTGCTAATTTTTATGTGACTAATTGAACTGGCTGTAGTAAACTTCTAGGAAATATGCCAGGCACAGAGAGATGCTAATATCTCTAGATGTGAAGGTAACTCTTGAACAAGGTACCACTTACACATGGTCTGCGGCAGAGCTCTGAGTGCCACTGTGCAGGGAGGGTAATATACTGCTCAGCTCCACTAAACCTGACACCTGGCTTAACTCAAGTGTTTGTCTCCCCTGCACGGACTTTAACAGAACAGATATCTCGAAAAGATGCTGTGACTTCTTAAATCAGTGCAATTTAATGGCTTGATTTGGATAGTACTTTTCCTCCTCACCTTGCATTTTTCTTCTTCTTAAATTTAGCAAACTACAAATGAATGGCTTTTTTTCCCAATCAGACCTTAAACCAGGGGAAAAAAAATCAAGTCAGCAGCCAAGGCAAAGGAATCCCCAGAGAAAACACTTGGCGTTTTTTCCTGTGGTGAATCTTTGCCTGCCAGGTTGAATTTGGGAAAATAGGCAGAAAAGAAAGTTAGAATTTGCTTTTATCATGAAAGATTAAATAAAAGGTGACTAATTACACCTATAAGGTGTATATATATTCTATTCCTTTAATATATAGCTGCCAGTAATAACCTCAGGTATAGGAATATTTTTAAAGTATGGTATTGGGACTTTAGGAGATAAAGCAAAAGAAAAGCATTACAGATGATATTCTTCCAATCTCAATTGCAACAAGATTAAAACAAGATTTCAAGCCATTAAAACCACAGCATTTTGCCAAAGTACGATTGGGAATACTTCTAGGAACATAATGCTGGATATACTTTTTTCACTTGCTACAAACAAAGATTAGCTCAGGTAATTAGTTCCTACTGATCAGTGAAGTTTAAAAGCCACTGATTTTTGAAAGTAAATCTGAGCAATAAAGCTGGAAGTATGGAAAATATATTTTTAAAGAAGTGTTCCTAATCAATAATGCTACACTTGAGCATAGAAGGCGCAATTAACTTTTCAACCTGGATCTTGAAGCTCTGTACGGATGATTTTTAGATGATGTTACAAGATTCACTTGTTCCTGCTGCAGTAACAAGAAAATATTTTCTTTAAAAGCTGTGGAATCACAGAACATTAGGAGTTGGAAGGGACCTCGAAAGCTCATCCAGGCCAACCCCTGCCAGAGCAGGATCACCCAGACCAGGTCACACAGGAACACGGCCAGGCGGGTTTTGAATGTCTGCAGAGAAGGAGACTCCACAACCTCTCTGGGCAGCCTGGGCCATGCTCTGGCACCCTCACAGTAAAAGAGTTTTTCCTCATGTTCAGGTTGAACCTCCTGTGCTCCAGCTTGGGACCATTGCCCCTTGTCCTGTCATTGGACATCACAGAGCAGAGCCTGGCTCCTTCCTCCTGACACTGCCCTTTACAAATTTATAACCATGAATGAGGTCTCCCCTCAGTCTCCTCTGCTCCAAGCTCAAGAGCCCCAGCTCCCTCAGCCGCTCCTCATAAGGGAGATGCTCCACTCCCTCCATCATCTTTGTGGCTCTGCGCTGGACTCTTTCAAGCAATTCCCTGTCCCTGTCTTTTCCTTCCCTGGAAAAGACAAGGTTTGGGTTGTGAGAGTATGAAATAAGGAAAGATAAGGATTTGTACCTTAAGATTTCCTTCCCTGGAAAAGACAAGGTTTGGGTTCTGAAAGTATGAAATAAAGAAAGATAAGGATTTGTACCTTAAGGTTTGCAAATACCATTGCAATTATCTGTACATTTATCCAGTGTAAAGTCTGCACTACCGCAGGGCAGGAAAATGCTTCCCTCTTCACCAGTATTTGAGACTTGGGAACATTTTTGCTCTAATCTGCATTAGGAATAGCACAAATTCTTGCAAAATAGTCTGTGCAAATTAAGATCATAAAAGGCTGGTGTCTCCCCAGCAGCCACAACATGATTAGAACTTAATTTTTAACTGCAAAGAATCCGAATTCAAGTACCTGGTCTGCTGATCTTAAAGAGGAACTTGAACCCAAGACTTTTATTTTAAGTACCAGCAGCTAGTTACTCAGGAGGTTGATCCAGCTTCCTAGGTTTGATCAGAATTGGATCCCAGAAATTGTTCTTAAAAGCCTTCCCACAAACACTTTGCTTTGAGGAGTCCACACTCTTAATGAAAAAGCAGGGTATAAAAATTCTTCTTAATAACTTTTCTCTGGATTATACAACTATATTTATTTCAAGATCCCTACTTAATTGCTGCTGTATATGCATATCAGCACTGGGTCCAGAAAACTCACCAAACAGAATTAAAAAAACAAAAGTGAATACTTAGCATTTGACATGTCCAGAATCTAAACTAGCTGAGGCAAGAAGCCAGCCACAGAATCCCTTCTGTTACGCAATCCTGAGTGAAACCAAGCATAAGAAAAATATGAAACCAACAGTGCTACAGCATGCTGTACCATGCATTTCTGAACCATGAAATAGCTCAGGACACAAAAGGTTACTGCCAGTGCACAGCAACAGCCACACAGAACAGCAGTGATCCCAAAAATGATTATTTTCCAAAGACCATTTTCCGTGTGCTGGAGCTAGCTCACCAGATAGCTTCTCCGTCACAGCCTGAACATCACTATTGGATTCAGTCCTTCATCAAGCTTGGAAAAAGGACACAGCTGTGGAAAGGAATACCAGCCTGAGCCTTCTCCAGCTCGAATGGCCGCAGCTTCCAGGAGAGCACTGAAACTTGCCATAGAGCCTCTGGAAAGAAAGTCCTAAAAGAATTAGTCACTACCAGCAAAGCCCCTGTGTATGGTTGCAAAGTCTGAGCTTATTGTGCTTTGGCCACAACAAAATGCCATGACTGTTCACAGGGCTTGGCTGGAAACACGGCAAGATAAAGAGAGTTAGTAAAACCAAATGAAGTTGTTGATCACCTGGACTAGCTGATGGCGCGCAGCATCTACCTAGCAAACAATTTGATGCAACAGAAATGAAGGGTCAGCTCTTCAGTAAAAGCAGGAAAAATCTGGAGCTGGAGCAAACAGTGGTTAGCAAGTAGAGCAGTGGCAAACAGACGTGTCGCAGAAAACAAAAACTTTACTCTCCAAACAGTTCCTTCCCAGGAAAACTCAGTCTAAACACACAGCTCAGAACAGATCCAACCCCAGAGACAAAGTACCCAGTTTGCTCACAGCTGCCATTCTTACTATGTGACCATGACATGACAAACCAGGCTGACCAAGAGGATGATAGATGAGATGATCCAGCACAGAGTCATAGTCCTGTTTCTGAAAAAGACTTAAAGAATCTTGAGCCATTCACAAGGAACAGGTGTGGACCTTTTATTTGACTAAATTTCCATCTGCAGCAAAACCGAGTTAAAAAGGCAGCAATGGGAAATCAATAGATGGGACTAGCAGCAGGAGGAAGATAAATATAAATTGCACCTTCTGAAAGATAGTGTTGTGCACATGTTCATCCCCTTCCAGTATATAAATCCAGGAGCTGTTGCGATTATCATGCTGAGTAAGGAAAACAAAAAAATGTGATGGCAGAAGAGGCCCAAGAATCCATTAGATGCTCCAGCGCGATTTTTTTAAAGGAGTCCCTCACTTCAATCTCATTCTTTCTGAACATGGGATGGGATCTCATTATTTAAACACCACTGGCCAGAATGGAGCCCTAAATTAAGGGAGGAGAAGGAACGGCTGATGCTCTCCTATCTTAAATCAGCTGCAAACACTGCACTTCTGTAATGCCTGTTGATGCTCCCTAACCTTTGGGTTGGCTAAAGGACTGCAAAAATTGGTGAGCTGTGCTGTGTATGAAAGGAGAGGATTTAATCCTTTGAGCATGTCTAGAATCCTCTGAAGATCTGTCGTGACAGCCTTGGCCATATTCTGTTGAAGAACAATACCACCTGATTATTTTTGTTAAATTTCCTTATTCACAAAATAGTTTGAAACTAAAAAAGAAACTATGAGCATGTGAAAATCAGGCTGAAAGGTCTTGTTTCAGTAGAGCAATATTTGCTACCCTGACAGTAGTAGCACTACAGGTTATGTTTTTATTGTATTTGATTTTTCTCTTTTCAAAGGACTGACCACAAAACAAACCTTGACAGGGCCAAAATTGGCTGGTACTAATGGAGCACCCAAGAGGACAACACGTTGTTCCTCTGTGTGAGCAGCAAATGGTTGGTAATTAAATAGCTGTCAGTGGGGGGTGCCTGATGTATTTTTATTAACTTTCTGTGTATATTGCATACATGCTCCAGAGTGACCAGCTAAGGTGGGTTACGTGGCATTTGAAGCTGAATTTCCTGAGGTGAAAACCTAATAACTTTACAAAGTGCAATATTAAAAGCTCTTCAACCTGCCCGCTTTCTCATGGTGGGTGTGCAATTGCACAATTAATTAATTAATTAATTAATTAAAATTAATTAATTTTTGATCTGGAAGGGGCTGACTGACATTTACTGATGTTGCAGACAGCTGCTTCAGAGCAGGGATTTCTTTCTGCTTCTATAAAGTGCAATACACAATTCAGCTAATGTCAGATAAATAAGGTCTCTAGAAAAGGTTGCAGCTCCTTAGTGGCTGAAGGTATTTTTTTTTCTTTGATACCAGAAAATGAATGTACCTGGTACAAAAAGGTTTGGGTTTGAGGATTTTCTCAAGTGAGTGTGTTGCATAGTACAAATGAGTTTTACAGATAAATACCACATTATCTGATGCCGAAATCCAGAGATTAGCTGAGCCCAACCTGAAGGATGCACAGTTAAGGAGTGAACATTAAGAAAATAAATCTTGTATTTCAGTTTTGTTTTATTACTGCTTAGCAGAAAGCATAAAATGGTACAAGAGAATAAAACGGGCACACACTGTTTTAAAGACTTTAAGCTGTTAAGCAACCTGGTTTCAAGGGAAGATTGCAGAAGACAGACTGCCTTTTAAAGGAAAATAGCAAATATTAACACAATAGTAAGTAAGCAGAGATTCTGATGATTTGCCAAATATCCTCAACATGAAACAGCAAATCACGTTGCATTTAAAATAACATTTGATGAGTAAGGAATTGTAATCCCTATAAGAACACGACCACATATATAGGTAAGGGTGATAAGCATAAGGAATCCTTTGCTGTGGCAAGCCTCTGGGCTTTATTGGTATTACCAAAGGGAATATTCAGCATATGGTCCTTCAGGCAAATGCTCTACTGATATCCTGCTCTTTCAACAAAAAGAAGAAAACCTCAGAGCGCATTGAACTCGGGTTTTGTCAGTACTTCTCAAAGGACTGGCACACTTGGTTTGTAATTTATCCTGAAACAGGACACAGTTTCCATTGATCTACTGGATCAAAGGGGTGGCTTTCTTCAGGTCCTCCTGCTGCTGTGGCATCACTGGAGGGTGGCTGCTGCCTGCTGCTGCGAAAGGATTGCTCTCGAGGAGTGCAAGGGAGTGGACAGCTCTTCAGGAAGTACTTCGTATGTCATAGACAATACATCTACACCACACTGTGCAATTTAATAATCTAATATTCAACTACCAACTTGCCATATTTTCAACGAATCCTTGGAGAAATGTAGGAATCCTATCAAAACTGCAGCCTTAACACTCCTTGGAAATTTTCGGATGTGCAGCAGAGCAGGGGGCATGACTTATATTGAAAATAAGATCAGACATTTCCTTTGTCTGACAGCCAACTGTGGTTAATCGGATTCTAATTTAATCCGAGTACAGAATGAGGCAGACATAACACTGATAAATTATAACAGCGATCAATGTGCAAGAGTAGTGCGGGCAGGAGTTGCCGTGGAGAGTGGCAACTGCCAGAGAAACCAGAAGTGTGTCCAAAAATGATTTTGCAAGGAGCAGTGGGTCAGTCCTGGAGCATAACAAGCTGAAGCACACCTGGATTTTATAACTGCTCTGAATTTTCTGAGGTACTATACCCTGTCCAGCCATACCTGAACATTCACATAATTTTTCAAAGGAGGCTGAGCTGTTCCAAGCCACAAGCATGCTTAGTTTTAAAGCAGGTTAAGTTGCAAACACATGGAAAAGAGGAAACATAGTGAGGAGACCAGAACTGATCCTAAACATTTTTTCTGTTTCTCAGCTACAGTGTGCTCACTGAACACGAGTTACTTCTGCTTTGAAAAGCTGCTGTGTGGACATCTCCTTTACGTGCCTCTGACAGCAGCCCCAAGAGTTCAATAATGGTTGCTTTACACCTCCTGCTGTGTAAGCTCTCTCCTAGAACTAATGCTTCAGGCAGACAACCAGAATAAACTGGAAGAAGATCCATGCAACATCATTGGACCTCCTTGCCACAGGAGGTTGTAAATGCAAGGTTGTAAATGCTTATAGGGATTCAAAACTTACTGGACAGATTAATGCAAGAAAACTCAGTCAAACTCTTCAAAACAGGCACCATCACTGGTTTAGGAAATGTTCATGCTGCAGATGACGGAAGACTGGGACAGTTTTTTGAGTAGTATCACCAGATGCTTGCCTTGTCTTTATGCTGTTCCCCTGACACCTGCTCCAGGCCAGAGACAGATTATTATAGTAGATAGGTCTTTTGCTTTACTTGATACTTCATTATTTTCTGCAGTGATGGTAAATGTCCCAGTCCAAAGAACTCAGTGTTTTACAGTACACATCTGGATCTGTTTACCTCACAGTGATTATTAGCTGACTCAGCTGCATAAATTAACCTAGCCAAACAGCAGAGGCATGCTGAGTGCTGTGTGGGTACCTGAGAGGTTCAGTGCTGCCGGGTTGTTCAGGGATATCCAGTTGTTAGACTTTAGCAAGGCATATTTAATATATGTAAATAGGCTTTTTACAATGAGTAATGTTGCCAAATTTTCCAGATTGCTAGCACTGTCCTCCATTAAACTTGGAGGACAAATTCACAAAATACATTATTAGAGGAGGGAGCAGTAATGCTAGTGAGTAAATCTGGTGATGCTGTTAATCTTGGGAAACAGAGAATGGATATCCTTGCTTCTTAGCAAGGTCGATGTTATATATTGTCAAACTGCTGGAAATAGTCCACATTATTGTTCTGTTTCAGCAAACTTAGAGCACACAAAATGAAGTAAAAACCCAA
The DNA here is from genome assembly GCF_000695765.1 of Mesitornis unicolor. Lineage (NCBI taxonomy): Eukaryota > Metazoa > Chordata > Aves > Mesitornithiformes > Mesitornithidae > Mesitornis > Mesitornis unicolor. The sequence goes on along the minus strand of NW_010176875.1, from coordinate 12,560 downwards.
AGAACAGTATAAGGGCCAAAAGAAAATATTCTAGACAACTAAAACTGAAATTATGTTATTTACAGGATAATGCAAGTGATACAAGTCAGAATTAAAATTGGGAAAAGTTGGGAAAAGATGAAAAAGTAGCAGACATTTTTCCATGGCATTGTAGATATCTGTATGGATGAAGCATTTTCAGTTAGCAGCATGTGAAGGAGGCAGTTCTACAGAATTAATGCCATGAGCATTAGCCAGAACAGATTTTGGATCTTGTCTTAACACTCCATTCATCTTGCTTAATCTATTTCATGTTTTATTCATGACTTTTTTAGTTCAATTACAATGCTAAACTAAATTGGTACGTTGCTAACAGATCTTTTAAAAATCCTTATGAACTCTTTCATGGTGGTACGATGCAAAATGTTATTGAAAAATAGCTATTTTATGAACCTTGGGAAAGCTATTTAATAACTGCAATAACACACTCTATTGATTTGATTATCACCAGATAAACACACTTCTTGGTTGGCTGAATGTGCCAGGCATACTGCACACACTGCGAGGAACGTGGTGATTTCAGCACATGTTGTCTGAGTGCACTCTGTGACCACATTACTTCAGAGGCTGTAATGGGAACAGGCTACTTCTGTAATTACCGCTCTGTGCAATTCTTGATGACAGGCTACAGCAGGACAATTTCATTTGTAAGAGCACCAGACCTGCCTACTTCAGTACATATTTCACTTCAAATTAATGATAGTCAACAGATTGCCTAAATTTCAGGCTGGGGTAAGTCAGAGCAGAGAATGGCATTTCTGGTTTGAGGATCTCCCATCCTCACTTTTGGATTAGGATTCTGGGCAGAAGACATGCAGTAGTGGAGCAGACAAAGTATTGTGGAATGGCAGAGCTGGAGGACCACCAATGTCGTCCCATGGTGCAGAAGCGCCCACCTGAAGCACATGTTGACAAGCAGTTAACTCATTACTGTTACACAATAGAAGCCCGGAGTCCTGCCCTGTCCCCAGAGAGCTGGTGAAAGACAAGGCCTTCAAGAAAGATGATGTTGATGCAAGTCACTTCATGAAAAGGAACCTCAAACTGAGTGTCAATCAAAACTTCTGCCTCAAAAGTCCAAAGGCTGGTCTGGTCTTCAAAAGCAACTGTATTCTTAGCCTCACTGAACAAGGCATGCCAGGGGATGGGCTGGTCCCAAGGAAGGAGTTTGGCAGAATCCTCCAAACAGACAGTTGTGTCAGCACACAGACTGATGGGCTTTGCCTTTGTAACTACCAGCGAAGAAAGAAATCTTGGTATTCCGACAGATGGTGCCAGCTTAGTGCTCAGGAACAATCCAGATATTGGGATTTACTAGGAAAGGAACAGGGACAGCCCCAGGCATCTGCATCTTGACAACCATGAGCTGTTCTTGTCACCGTTCCTCTCAGAAAAGAATTTACCAGAAGTGGAAAGGACATGAAGATGGGCAATTATCACAGTTACAGAATGGTTTCTGGTTATGGAATAACTAAATGAACTAGGATTGCTAAGGCTGAGAAAGATATGGCTGAAGGGGGTTTGTTCATCCAGTGCATAGTTAAGCTGTAAAGCCTATTGCTGGGCTGTTGCAGAACCTAAATTGGATACGAGTTTAAACACAACTAGACAAATTAATAGGAAAAAATCATTAACCAAATAGACAGATACCACCTTTGACTCAGAAAAGCAGAGCTGCAGCTTCTCGGGCAGAGGAAGAGTATTTCCGATGTTTCTGTGTTCCTGTAATCTGTCCTGCAGACCCTGCTGTCAATCTCTAGTCACAACAGGTACTGGTCTGGATAGGCTTTGTTTTACCTATTCTGGCTGGTTTTATGTTCTCTCTGCAGCTTTTCTGCATAAAGCTGTGTAATTACATGCTAAAATATGCCTTTCCTCACTTGCTTTACACCTGGGCAGTGGCAGAACAACCAACCACTAGGGAGGACACATCCCCCCAGGCACTTTGGCTGTACATCAAAATGCAGATAGTCTTCCCTGTCCAAAAACTAGACAGTCAAGAGTAGCATGAGGGGGCAATCTGGTGTGTGCCCTGAGTTTCCCCAGAGGCAGCCTAGCAATGGCAAAGAGCTGCTGTACCCAGCGGAGACCAACATTGTAGCCCCTGACAGAGACAAGAGAACCTTTGTGCCCAGCAGAGGAGAATGGGATTCAGAAGGCTGTAGCATATGGGCTGGTGTTCTGAATCTTTCCTACCAATTTGTATAGCAAACCTGCAATTTCTGTGGTAGCCATGGAAACTAAGGTACTGGGATGCAATTTAACACGTGTATGAATGCCGTTGCCACCACTGAGCGTACATCATTCAGCATTTCTCAACTACGTGGGCAAAAAGAGGGATAACTGTGTAATCACAGTTTGGTTGTGAGCACTGAAGTCTAGATCAGCTCTTCTGCTCTGACCAGGGTGTAGGGTGCTGGCTGGGCTGCAATGCCAATGTCAAAGAAGACAACCTTGTCCACTTCAGAAGAAAAAACAAGGAATGGATGGGAAGAAATGTTCCCTGGTGGGCTGTATGAAAAAAATATAAATCCACCTCATTTTGTTTCTCTTCACATCGCTGGTAAACTCAAAGCCCATAAAAGTTTGCTTTCGGAGGGTTTTTCAGTCAGTGAAATCAATGGAGTCAGCTCACCTGGAATTTTCTTGTGTCTAAAAGCTAGTGAAGGAAACTCATTCAATGTACAGCATAAAGCTGCAAAGAACTGCAAACCAGGAGGCTCATCTTGTAAAATATTAAAAAAAATCCTTAGTTCCTTCAGACGAGTTATCTGTAGCTCACCAGCTTTTATTTAACCACTGCGATTCAGGCTGGTGTTGTACTTCTGCCCAGACAATCAAGTGTGTTGATTTTTGAGCGGTCTGTGCTGCATAAGATTTTAAAATAACATAAATCAGGTCAGGGTCTGGCCAAAGGATATGAGGCAGACCTGAAACTCGAGATGTTAGCTGCTCAGAATGGTTTACACAAAAGAACCCAAGCTGTGAAATCTGGGTAAGAATTTTGACAGGGAACAAACACTGATAACCCATCAAACAAGTTGGATTAAAGCAAAAAAGCCTCCAAACCATATTGCTTAAATACTGAAACGGACCATGTACAGTTAAGTGAGAAAGGGGCTTGAAAATAGGGCAAAGCACAAAAGATTCTTTAGAATTTGCAGCAGTCACTTGGCTTGCACCTATAGGAAAGCTGACATAAAAAGGTGTCTAACAGAGCAGTGATGCAGGCTAAAATGCTGAGCCTGGACTGTTTAAGAAGGGAGGTGAGCAGGCATCAGCAGCGAGCCAGCTCGAGGGTCAGACCGGCCAAGAGCAGACAGCTGTGCTCAGCACTGCCAGCCCCGCAGCCTACAGTCTTGCAGCACCGTCTCTGAAATGAGACTATTAACTTTTCTGATATTAAGAGATTCTTAACAGGCATCAGCCTGAAGTAAGAGCTGAATGCTGTGGCAGGGATGCCAGGAGGCTACACGCTCAGTTTTTGTTTTTATCTTTTAAAAGGAAAGATCTCTGCCATCAATGCTCTCCTCTAAAATCTAAATCCTGGAGTCTGGATGTGACCTTTTTTTTCAACCAGTGTCACTGCACTCTGTATCTGTTCTCTAGCCAATGTGTATTTATGTGTTAACTATACCTACACCTGGGCATGAGGTGAAGACCTATCGAAATTGGTTCCATTTCTTGCTTTTTTGGTACCGTGGGCTCACTAGCTAGTTCACAGATGCCTTATAGGGTGTCAGCCTCACCAGGTGCCTGATAGGTGCAGCTTAAGTGTAAAGACATTGCCTAATTTTGGATGCCAAATGTGCAAGCATGACAGCGCTATCACTGGATGGTTTCTCCACTCCAGCTGCCTTAGCTAGAGGTAGCCTGGTGTGTTGGCTAGTGAAGGGACCCTGACTGGAGATTAATTTAACAGGTTTGCAAAGGTGGTAAATCTGGACACAAAGAGAGAAGGATAGATTGCATGCATGACATCAAAGTATTTCATGTGGGATCTCTAAGTCACTACAGACCTCTACAGATAACTTCATTTTCACCAAGAGTAACATTCACAAACAATACACAATTTTATAATGAAGCCAATATTTAAGTTTATAAACAGAACTGAAATGTCACTTAATCTAAATTCTGTTCACTTTACTTTTGGCTTTCTTCCTCTTGACATTCAGTTAGCCGAGCTTTGACATCCTCTAGTGCAATACTCATAATATTTGGGGGGTTGAAGATTATCTCATTTCAATGTATGGTTATCTCTTTAAATAACGGCCCAGAAGAGCAAGGCTTTGCCATAGCTTACAAAAAAATGGCCCTGAAATTGGATGAGTCAGACTCTCAGCTCTGCCAAAGAGATGAGGCTCTACAGTTAAAAAAAAAAATTAAAATCAAGAAATAAACAATAAATAAAATTTTAAAAAGCAAATAAATAAATATTAAAAAGTAAACTATAGTAAATATTCACTGACAGTTGAGGAAGAAAAATGGGCATTTAGTTCACTGGTCTAAGCAAAGAAGCAGAGGCAAGAATCACAGCTTAATTCTGCTCTGCACTTGAAAGTCACAGAAGCAAAAGGGATCATGGATCCCGTGTTAATCTTCTCCTTCACAGCTAAAACGCTATGTGGCTGTAGCAGGAGGTGTATGCTTATTGCTATCAAGGTTAGACATTTTCAGAACTACTTGGAAGAGCAACGGTGGGAGGGAATTACATGCAAACAAGTTCCTAATTGCTGTTCGTTTTCTGGTTGGGATCATGCACTCGTTCCTGAGCAAATTAAAGTTATGATTTTGGCAAAAGCACAGCCCCGTTGCAAGTGTCACACAATTTCTAAAGTGGAATAAATAATTTCCAGTGAATAACTCAGTTGCAGTCTGCCTATGAAGCACATACAGATCATTCTGTCCTCAGATTATTCCTGGTCAGTTAAACTTCACCAGTTCGACTTTACAAGCTGTGACTATTTGAGATTTCAGCTGCAGCTCAGGGGTGATATTGATTCTCTTCTCTACCTGGTTGAGTGCACAAGCCTGTCTGTGAACACTTATATTTAACAACTGAAAATTCATCTTCTAGGAGTACACAGGTGTGACTGAAATTTGTTTCCTTCATAAATTTTGGATGCTAAAATTCAATTACTTAAGTTAGGGCTTAATTTTATTTTATTTTTATATTACACAAGCGCCTAGAGCCAAGTCCAGCCATGGTTAAGGTACTCCAGATACTTGTGAAGCAGTCTGTATCTTGCAAATAAATGTCCTCAAGCTGCATAAACATTTCAGAAATGGAAAAATGTTTATACCCTAAAGAAGTTGCATAATTTTGGGGTAGCTGCATTTCTTCGCATATTTTTATGGCTACTGAATAGTCACAGAAAGGTTTTGGGTACCTCTGGAGACTAATAAATTGCAACACGGCAAAAACTCTCTTCACAAAAGTCTGTTACGCAGTCTTCAATGGTAATGCAAACCTCTTCCTAAACAGTCTCAGCCCTCAGAAATGAGGACAGTATTTTGTTATTTCAGGTAATCAATGAGGCATTTTGAATAAAAAATATGAACTCAAATGAACTGTAGCTGACAAAACCGGGTGTCTGTGATACCCAGAGCATACTTTTGCAGTGAAGCTACAAAAGTGAGAAGCAGGTTAAGGAATGAAAATAGGAAAACAGCATATGTGGTATGAACAGTACCTAGTTGCAGCACTAGATCTCACGGGCCTGTAGACAAGCAGGTTGGACATGCAGCATCTTGGAAAAGCATGGAGAGGGTCCGAGTTCAGGTGAGCAGCTCAGCAGTGATGTATTACTTGCAGAGGCTAAGACACAGCACTTGTTACTTCTGTTGGACACGCTCCCTCAGCTGAAGACAGGAGGCCTGCAGTGTCCCTCCTGGATTTTCTGGAAAGAGGGGTCCCCTCTGGGGCCCAGGCAGAGCCCGTTTCAGAGCACAGCTGCAGATGCAGTCAGGAGCTCCAAGCACCGCAGCACGCCATGCTACCACTCCTGTTTTACCAGGACTCCAGTGTTGCTCAGACTGGAAATGTCTGCATTTGGAGCCAAATTCTGCAAATAGAATTACCTACAATGGCAATGTAAGATCTAGACCCTTGGCATGTTTTCTTTGTTATACCCTAAATTTCCACTGCCCATAGTCTATCACCATTCCCTGTGCCACAGGGCTCCAACTCCAAAGTGATCCACTTCAGCTGGCTGACATGGTAAAGGCAGTGCTTAATTTCAGCTTTAGTCAGTTTGGCTAACTTTTTCTTCAACCTCAGCCTCCTAATTTTGAAACCCTTCCTCTAAACAAAAAACTTCAGCCTTTGTAAACCCCACCTCATTTATTCAGAATTAAGAGTTTTCGAGTTACTGAATACAGCTCTTTCTGTCCTGCTTGGCTTTCCAGTTGCCTCAGAAATTTGCCACATGGAAAGGCTACTTAATGCAGACTATTTATAAGCTTAAAAATAGGATTTTTAGCAGGAGAAATATTGAGCTTTGGACAAAGAAATTGAGTTGGGAGAGTGTGACATGCTTGTATTTTAATTCTTTATTTAGAATCTCACTAAAAGGTAAATGGAAGATGCAAACAGGTCTGGAGGTACATTAGGAAAAAAGAGACCTCTTTAAGCAATAGGTTTTTTTGCTTGTCCAAGTGGCAGTTCAGTCATCATGCACTTGGTTTTGACAACAGCGAAATTTAAGAATAATGAGACACTACTTAACAGGAAGACAAAGCAAGATGGCATCTCAGTGATGCAACTGAACTCTACAGTTAGCTGGCTTAATCTATGATTATCAAAACAGCTGACAAAGTAAACTTTTCCTATCCCACAGCCTTAAAAACAAAGGCCATTGTGAAAAGTTCTGAAAGTAACAAATAAAGAAAAACCAAGTAAACTCACAATATTATTTCTGTAATCTACCCCAACTGTTGGGGTCTGCATCTGATATACCAAGGCGCAGGCGCCATATGAGGCACAAATATCACAGCAACTTTAATTGCACTGCTCTGAGACGACACAAATCCCTGGCACAAAAGCTCTTTCTGCTCTATGTATAAATGCATTTGGTTTGGCTTTTCTTCCCTTCACCAGAAATTTCTCCTTTAAGTTGCATAAAGGCAATGGACTTGAAAGTGCAATTAAAAGATACAGTCCCTTGTCAGACATATCATGCAGGAGCTAATCCAGACACACTGTAACACAGCCTCATGTTTCCTCCACACTCCCCGTCTTTAAGGCTTCCAGCAATAGTGCCACACAACCTTTCTGGCATTCAGTGTTTGCACCCACCGAAGTCACCAGTTCTTTAAAGCACTGCAATGAGCAGAGCATTTCCTCTGTAGTTCAGGACATAAACAGGATCTAGCAGAACTTCCTTAGGTAGGATGGGCTCAGTAAATACCTTCTGCCATGAGGATACAATGGGAGCAAACCTGGAGCCCCTCTGCTCCCAGTTGAGCCCTTGCTACTTTTATTAAACCCAGGATCATCTCAGGCTCTGACAGACTCTGAGCTCTCCCTTTAAAACACTTTTAAGGAGGTAACAGATAGTGTAAGTGTTATGGTCTTCTCGCACCTCTCAAAAGAAAACTTGTCTCTGCAGAGAAGTAACATCAAAAAAAGCACCACTTATACTTTATTTCTTATTTCTTACTTTCTTATTTTTTGCTTTCAACCTATACTTTATTTCTTCTTAATGTTCATGTTCTTTAGCCTGCCTAAAATCATTATCTTGGCAGCATCTTTGAGTCAGATGCCTATTGCAGCTTCCCTGTCATGGTTTTTTGACATCATTTAGGTAGTGCAAAAGCCCAAGACAGTCAGTCCCTGCAGAAGGGGAATTCAGTTCTGATGCACTGCTCTCCTCCTGCCTCCTAGTGTGCAGCCAATGTTGGCATTTCCTTATGCAAACCCTGCAATTTCACTCGCATCTGTTTTGATTAAATTCACCAGATAGCTAAAACTCTTCACCCCTTTGAAAGTTATTGCCTCCCAATAACCTAATAAAAGAAACATCTGGAAACCTTTAGAAGTTTAGATAAGTCCTATTTGATTTACTGTATGAAGGGAAGAGGAACTGTACTGAAACAATATGGGAGATTGGAAACAAATACGTGGTTCAAACTTGAGAACTGCAAAACCCTGCTATTAACACCGTGTCTGAGCAGTATAAATGCTGTGATGGCTCTGTCATAAATGAGATTAATATAAATTAGCATCTCCTATCTCTTTTTCTCCAAACTACATAGGACATCACTGCTCACTACTCCCTCATCTCTATGCAAAAACTAAGCAGCCTCTTTACTGTACACAATCATTCATAGAATCCTAGAATCACAGAATCCCAGGTTGTAAGGGACCACAAGGATCATCTAGTCCAACCTTTCAAGGTAAAAGTATAGTTTAAATGAGTTGAGTTGTGTGCATTTAATGCCACATGAAAATTTCTGAATCCTGGCCTCTGTAGTGATTAAATAAAATAAGTTTATGGGACTGGGTGCTGTGTAATGGATGAGGCACCAGCTCAGAAATGCTCACTACCCTTGATCTGGAGGGTAAGGACATGCAGCTCCTGACAGAAAACAGAGCTGCAAAGGAGATTGCTGGAGAAAAAATGCATTCTGGCACTGTTTGAGAGCTAGATTAGGAAACACTAGACCATACAGTTCTGTACGTGAGCACACATATATCTGTGCTGTAAATACAGGTGGAGTTTCAAAGGAAAGGTTCTACAGTTAGTGAAATCTCCTGTCCTTACCTCTGCCCTTACCTCTGCATTTATTATAATTGTTTTTTAATAGTTCTCATTGAGGGAATCTTTAGCAACAATTTGGGCCTTTAAACTGTTACAATTTCAACCTAAATCTACTTGTTTTTTCAGATTCACTCAGCCTTGCAGTTACTGCGAACTCTGAAAGTCCATAAAATCTTGCACAGGTTCCCACAAATGTGGTCTTTGTGATGTTTTTCTCTCCTCTATCCTAATATTAAAGATGCTGAACTTCTGAACATTTTCCCTGTTTTGTCTGTGAATTTTCAAGTTAACCTCCTGACTTATGACCTCATTCTTACTGGCTTATCTTTTAGCTTCCCACTTGAGTGAGAAGCTTTTGCACATACCAATGCAAGGGATAAAGACAGGAAAAAGTAGTTAAACTTGAATTTAAAGAAATACTGTGGTACATTGCCTGCAGTGGAGCTACCACTCAAACATAGCTAGGTTTGCAAAGCTGTGCAGCAAGATGCCAGCAACAAGCTCCAGCTTCACATGTGGGTAGGAAAATGCTCCACTCAAGAGATTCCCACGTAGCTTCACAGCTTGAAAGACTCTTTTTGCCTCTTTAATTCAAGTACAGTTGCAACCTTCTAATCTGCACTGTAGCATGCTGTGGTATTTGTAGTCATCAGGAATAAAATATTCCTGAGATTATATCCTAATTCATAACCAGGGTTGTTTTTTTTCTAATGTGCAGAACAAATACAGTGTTAAAATGTATTACCAGATCACCAGCAACAGAGCTCTGGAAAAAATCTGTGCAGCTGTAAGGTTGACCAGAATAGTGGCTTTCCTGAAGTGTGGTAAAGATTCAGTTAAAACAAAGCATGATCTGGTATGAGCTAAGTAAATATTTCAGAAATTGAAACCTTATAATATTTTATAGGAAAGGTAATTAACTTCTGGTACCTTCATTTTCAAATCCTGAGTCTGAAACCCCAATGCACTTTTGAAGTGCAGACCTACTGCCTACAGCAAAACCACTTTAACAGGTCGTAGATTGGGAACATAAGTTGGAGAAGTTAGTCAATAAAGCTATACCAGCCTTTAGACCAAGAAGAAATTATTCTATCTTTCTTCCCATGAAGAGTTAGCAATTTTATTTAAGTGCAACATGAAGAGACACATTCCCTGCAACTGAAGGAAAGGGTGTTAGATTTCATTACACTGGGATAAGCCTAAGAGGAACTCCTATCGAATTCACCGAATAAACTTTAGCCAGGGATTAATAACGGAAGAGGAGACGTGGCAGATGGTGGTGCTCACAGAGTAATATGGTCCTATTTACATTTTCTCCCACTGAAAGGAGGCATTCAACAATTAAAAAAAAAAGGCTCCTGGCACTGAATTTGCAAACTTCCTAAAATAATCTATTTAATGCAGAAGATAACAGAAGAATTAGTTCCAAACTGGGATTTGACATTTACACTAGCAAGGATAATATCTCTAGTAATACTAGGGAGTTTGAAGATACAAGAGCTGTTAATATTTCCATTTCAGTACATAAACTTGTCATCAACTGGGGGTGAAGAGATCTGTTCCTCCATGGCATCCCATCACACTTAATTAAACAAATTAGAGGAAGGCTACAAGGGGAAAGAAAAAGAGAGAGGGTGCAGGGAGTGAATTATTCTTTTTTTCCCTGAGTCCATCCAACCCTGGTTACAGTTAGCAACAAAAAATCAAATTAGTTGCACCAGCGGTCTGTTCGAACCTGACAATTTCAGTATTTCTAGTTTAAATTAGAGTGGAATCAATGGCAGTTTTACAAAGATAAGTTATAGGCAAAGCTTACAACACACAGCGTTCAATCTGCCAGCCAAGGTTTAGCCTTACAGGAGTCATTAAGGTTAATGCAATCTATACTGATGTGATGGTAAGATGCTCTATTTTCATTACACCAGAAAGAAACTCTGATTCACTGTGGTTAGGGCTAATTGACACTTTCCAAATCACACAGTAGTAGTTGTTTACAGTTATAGAAAGGGAGTATATTGTTTTCACTGCTGGTTTACTTGATACATTTATCCACTTAATCCCTCTCACTTAATTTTCTTTGGTAGGTGGAAATAAGAAATAATTGAATTCTAGTATATTTTGGCATTTACTTTTCAGCTAAGAAACTTACTTTTCGACCAGGAATTCAGGTCAGGGGAAGAGCTGGAACACGACTGCCTCTTCCTTCTGAGAACGTCCACCTAGCCCAGCTCGTCCAGCTCCTTAATTTAGCATATTCATTGGCTTCAGAAAGTTAGAAAATGCATTCAGAGCACCACAAGATTTCTTACTACCAAAAGCAAAGTGCGTACTCAGCCTGCTGCACATTGACTCATCTCTTGGCACTGGTGAGGCCGCACCTCGAGTGCTGTGTTCAGTTCTGGACCCCTCACTATGGATGAAGGATGTTGAGATTCGGGAGCGTGTTCAGAGAAGAGCCACAAGGATGGGGAGGGCTCTGGAGAACAAGCCTGATGAGGAGCGGCTGAGGGAACTGGGCTTGTTTAGCCTGGAGAAGAGAAGGCTGAGGGGAGACCTCATCACCACCTACAACTGCCTCAAGGGAGCTTGTGGAGAGGTGGGTGCTGGTCTCTTCTCCCAGGTGATGGGGGATAGAACAAGGGGAAACGGCACCAAGCTGTGCCAAGGGAGGTTCAGGTTAGAGATAAGGAGGAAGTTCTTTACTGAGAGGGTCGTCAGAAGCTGGACCAGGCTGCCCAGGGAGGTGGTGGAGTCCCCATCCCTGGATGTATTTAAAGAGCGGGTAGATGAGGTACTTAAGGATATGGTTTAGTGGGTAGACAGGAACGGTTGGACGTGATGATCTCAGAGGGCTTTTTCAACTGAGTGATTCTGTGATTCTGTGTGATTCTCCGACCTCCTCATTCTGCTCCTCAGATACTTGCTTGTAGCAGCCTCTATTTCGTGTGCTGTCATCATCCATTGCTTTCCTTGGAAGAAGTCTGGTACATCGTTGCCGTTGCTGAGCGTTACAAAGCCCTACACATAGAGAAGAGCTACTTCAGGGCAGCTCTTCGTGTGAGGACAGACTGATGCAGGACTTGGAGGAGGCAGTGAGTGAGTGGGAGAAAGAACCACAATGGAGGCAGCCCCAAGACCCTGTACGGCTGAGGTATGGCACAAGAAACCCACATGAACAAGCCCAGCTTCCACGCAGGGTATGGGCCTGGGGTGATGAGCAGCCTCAGAGGCTTTGTCCAGTCATTCCTTGCATGTGCGGTGCAGTAGATCCAGGAATGTTCCAAGGCAATGCAGCTTGAGTAGTTCTCCCAGCAAACTTCAAAAACTAGCAGTTTAGAAACCATTCTCCTCAAAAAGCCCCTTCTGCCAGGCTCACACATGACATTTTATAACATAATCCTAGTTACAGCAGCTTTCCATGTAGACTGGAGAAATGCTCTCAAAGGACTATGCGATTTGGAAAGTTTCCACAGACAGGCACATCCTAAGGGACCAACAGAGCTGGTGATTTAAATGCCCTGCTCCATAGAGGGTTTCTAATCTGATCTGGAGATCCTGCTGACAGCACTTTCTTGATAAGAGTTTGCCTTGTAAGGGTGGTCTGTTCCAGGAGCTTCAATATTCATGTGCAGTGCATGCTTAATGAAGTTCACTGTCTGCAAGGGAAGCACAGGGGGATGCCTTCCCATGGCCAGGACAAATAATCAGATGATTACAGAAATAGAGGAAGACAGGAAGGCAAGGAAGGCAAGGAAGGCA